>NC_034416.1:18657667-18735199 GCF_002078875.1 Numida meleagris
CGCGGCTGCTGCCTGGCTGGGAGAGGCGGGCACGGCGGCGGCGGCGGCCCTGGCGCACGCACACACACACACACACACACACTCACTCTCACACCGCGAGGGGAGGAGCCGGGGCGGCCCGAAGCCGCGGCATGGAGCCGCCGCGGCAGCAGCGCCGGGATCTGGCGGAGCCTCGCAGACCCCGGCCGGGATTGCACGGGGAAGTTTGGCGGAAAAGGAGGAAAAGCGAGGGTGCGGGCGAGCAGCGCTGGTTCAGGCCTCGGGCTAATTCCTGAGTGTCCTGGCGAGGCTTGGGGGAGGGAGAAGGAAGGAAAAATATGAAATGGGCACCTCCGGTCTCACTGGCAAAGCCAGCAGCAGCGAGCAAACCGAAGTGGTCCCGCTTGCACGAGAAGTGCCACGGGAGACGCGGCCCCGGCTGGACTCAGGGCCGGGCCCAGAGGGGACAGGCGCGGCGGCTGAGCAAAGCAAGGCCCGGGCGAGGGACGGCTGCTCCGAGCGCTGCGGGGGATTCGCCCCGGCCGGGCAGCCCCGTCCGCACAGCGGCAGAGGTGGCACGGCCCCGCCGGCACCACGCGCACCCCCCGAGGCCCCAGTCTGCCCCCGACACGACGGATGGGGAAAGCAGCGGGCCGGGCCCTCCATTCCCCAAATCAGTTTATTTCTTCCCAGACCCTCGCATCCTGCTCACATGCTTCTGCATCTCACTGCCTTCTGAGTAGTAACCAAGATGTTACCATTTTCCATATCTACTTTTCTCCACTTCCTTAGATTCCAAATGTGTATCTGCCCAGAGAAAACAACTGCACTGCAAACTGCAGACGAAACCAAAGCTCTGCTCATTCTGACCACTGCACCAGCCCATCCCAGGCATCCCACGCACCGGCTGCCCCTCGTTTGGTGGGGTCCAACCTCTGCAGCCAAGGCTTCTGTGGCCAGGCATAGCCATCTCAGAGAGCGGGCTCCTGGAAGCCCTGCAACTAAAGTGTCTTTATGGGCTTCCTGAGAGCTAGGGGTCAAACCCAAGTCGGTCAGCCAGGTCAGTGGCAGAGCAGCTAGTGCAGCCCAAGATTTTTGCCTTCCAAAGGCTTTGCCCAATGCTGTACTGGGTTAAAGAAGACTGCTAAGGAAAAGCTCTGGAACCATTATCAGTGGAAATCAAATGTGATGAAGACTTCCTAATCTGAACTTGCACTTTGCTGCAGGATCTCCATTTGCGTCGCTTGTCTCACAGGCCCCAGGGGAGAGAGCCCAGGCGAGGCCACACCGCCAGCAACCTGCTGGCTCCCACCGACGCCCCAGCCCCGCTCCTGTCCCTGGTGCAGGCAGGCGGGTGCTGCAGCATTTCCTGTCTGACACCTGTCTGTGTTCTCCACAAACTAGCTCGAGTTTTGTCGTTCTTGTTGGATTCTAAAGCCCTGTTCAAAAATCAGGCTTTGTGGCCAGTACTGTCGCAACTCCAAAATTTTCTCCAGAAGAAGGCACCGAGGATTTTTAAAAAACATCATCATTAATAAAAAGTAGAGTCATAGAGTCGTTTGAGTTGGAAGGAACCATTAAAGGCCATTTTGTCCAACTCCCCTGCACTGAACAGGGACACCCACAGCTCCATCAGGTGCTCAGAGCCTGTCCAGCCTGACCTGGAGTGTCTCCAGGGGCAGAGCACCACCACCTCCCTGGGCAACCTGTGTCAGTGCCTCACCAAAAGGTACTTTTTACCAAAAGTAAAAGCCCACCTCATCACTTACATTCCATAACGCCCCTATCATCAGCATCTTGAGCTTCACTACGAAGCAGAGCTAAATGTCTGACTGCACATGTCATATGGGGCTGCAGGAGCCAGCAGTGCTCTGCACCTTGCTTGCAGAGGGCCCCATGCCCCTGCACTGAGTGTGCCCGTGCGTTGTATTGCTGTTATAGGGCAGGACAAACACACTTCTCAGGTGTCAGTGCCTTCACGTTATGAAAGTAACCCTTCCAATTTTTCAGAAACTTTCAAAATCTGCACAAAATATCGCCCACAAGGCTTTCTGAGCTCACTCCAGGAAATATAAGAGTGGGAAATCCAGTGTGAGCAAGTGGACCTGCACTTCCCATGAAGGGCACTATCAGGGATAATGCCTCTCCTCAGAGGATACAATTTGGGCACAATTTGATGTTCCTGAACACCCCACACCCACAGTTGCATGAGGCAGTTCGTGCACAAATCAGCTTTTGTAGCCAGATTTCAGAGCACCCAAGGATGCACCTGAGTACTGCTGTTGCAGACACTGGGTGAGCCAGGGCTGGGGCCCCGCTGGGCTGGGCATTCTGTCTGCTGCCGCAGGGCAAGCGGGGGAGCCCCTGGCCCTAGCTCCCTGGGAGGCAGCACACTGAGCTGCCCAAGACTACACTTGGCCTCACACGACCTTGGCGTGCACTGCTGAGCTCAGCATTTGCCAGGGGAGCACGCTGGGGCTGTGCACGCTGCCACACTGCAGGGGGTGTGGGAGGATTTTAGAGCTGCCCCCCATGTGGGGTTTTATGGGGCAGGAGCCTGCAGGAGTTCCCTTCTAGCAGAGCACAAGAGCCTCTCAGTTGATGCCACCACTTTGGCCACAGAGCAAAACACAAGGCTGAGAGAACCCTCCAACCAGGAGAGCTTCCAAGCTGCACCAGAGGTGCCATGCTTCCTCTGTTCTCCCTCAAGCTCAGCAGCAGATGGTGGGTATCAAGTTTGAAGCAGGGAAGGGGCATCCCAGCCTCATCCTTTTTCTTGCAGACCTGCATCCCATGCTGACCTCCTTACCCAAAGGCTTTGTAGCACGTGCCATGCACATGTGCCTGGTCAGTGCTGTGCTCCAAAGACAGCACGCTGCCTGGGCTGCAGCCACCACACAGTGCCCTGTTGTCCTCGCTCCTGCAGAAGGAATAGCAGAACTGTGGCCTTGGTGGGCGAAGGGGACCCCGGCCAGCCATCCGTGGTCAAAAGTGAGAGGTAGCTGAACAGAACCCTTGTGATACAGCACGTAAATCCTTTCTGCTTAAAACACTCCATTTGATCCAACAAAAACCTATTTTTCACAGAGCAACAAAAATGAAATCACAGTTTTCTATCCAGAAAATGTTAATGGAAAATTTGTGCCCAGCTATGCTGTTGAATACAGATTGGAGATATTTGGATTTCTGAGGAAAGGAAGGTCAAGTCATTTTCACAGTGTGAAAAATGAAGCTAACAGAGTTCATATTTCTCTGTGAAGCAATGATTGATTTTTCTTTCTGTGTCTCATTCATACTGCACTAAACACGTATATAGAACAAACTTATAACATTTTAGATAAAGCACACAGATTACATTAATACATTGAAAATTAAGTTATCATTAGCATCTACTTGAAGGTAGCACAAGAATGCTTAGCCCTACTCAATGAGAACAGGCTCTTGGCATGGATGCATAAATCTGTTGTATCCTAAAGCTGCTATGGTAAAAAAACAGTCACCATTGAGATGTGCGTGTGTAAAGTAAGAGCCCATCATGTACAGCTGCTATGGCTAAATTTCCCATTTGGAAGCATATGAGAATTGTAGATACTGAAAGTATGTTGTTACTCAGTTTCAAGAGTTTCAATATGTGGTTAATATTTATTTGTCTGCCACTTTAATTGCAATTATCATTTCTGTGCTGCCTGAGTGGTTTATTTAACTGTGCAGAGCTATTCTCTTATTATCATTGCTACTCTTATTTTATGAAACAAGAATAATTTAATGCAATAATCACTTCTGAAAATATATTGGTAACATTTGCACACTGTGAGGAGGAGGAACATTTTCATGTCCTGCTGAATAAACCCTTCAATAATGCATTGCTTAGATGCTGGCACTGGGTGACCCCACCTGATGGAGGCACAGCTTCACCGTGATAACTTGCCACTCCCAGAAAAGAATTAAGGGGGGAGAAAGGCAATAATAATGAGATTCCTGTTTATTACTGTCATTCTGCACGTCAGGCAGACAAATCTTAAACACTTAGAACAGTCTAAACTTTCAAAACTAGCCAAGGCACAGTGTATTGAAAAGCTATGAGAAAGTCACTTTTCAGAAATAAGAAACCAAAAAATCTGTTGAAAAACAGATGCAAATCAATTGTGAAAAGCAAGAGAGGGTGGCAGAACTAAGAATCTGGACAGTACCAGTTGTTGGAAGTGCAAAGGCTTTATGGGGGGGAAAACCCAAACCAACCAAACAAAACAACTGGCCTGTCAAATAGACATTTGATTAAGATCATCACAGCTGAATCCTTTCTTCCCTTCTCTCTCACTTTCCTTTGTATAGTTTTTTAGCAATACTCTGCTGTGCAGATTTTGAAGCAGCCGCCTATCTTCTCCGAAGATTTAGGGAATACCATTTTATTCTGTGCCTAACAGCAGAGTGGGCCAAAGTGAGCAACTAAGCAGCACGCCATCTGCTGCAGTCTCTTCCTTTAACCAAACCCATTGCTTACAGCCTTGTCGTGGCCCTTGCCATCTCCTAGCATGGGACTCAGAAGCAGTTCCTGTGGTAGTTTTTTTAACAGGTTTTGTAACCATATGTTCCCTATGAGTGGAACCAAAGATAAAACACAGCACAAAACAAAACTACCAAACCAACACTTTGGAACGCAAACACAGCCAGAGAATTGAAATGCAAAGACACGGTAAAAAGACTTTTCAAATCAAGTTCCTTTCTTTCTGCCATGCTGCTTTCAAAAGACAGAATCACTTTACGGCAATGATGTCTATATATATGCCTATATATAAGCTGCTGAAATACTGTTTTGTCTTCAGTGATTTTTATGATGATATTCACTAAAGCACTTCACAGAAACATCAGACTGTGCAAAGCTTTCCTTTTTCTGAGGGAAACGAGAAGGATAATATATGGCAGATAGCATTACCATGGAGATGGAATATTAGACAAGAAAAGTTGGTCTCTAGTTTTTCTTCCCTTCCCTCCTTTTTTCTGTTATTCTGATAAGATGGCTCTGTTATATTCATACACTACAACCTCAATTATCTGGCCACCTTACATTAGAAAAGTAGGCTTTCCTGTCTTCTAACATTGGAACATGATATCTCCAGCAAATACATTGCTTGAGAGTGAAGTCTGTAGCTGTTCAAGGTTCACTGTAAGGAATCAACATAATCCAGCAACAGTTTGAGAATTTATCTATATGTCCAGTACCAAACAAAGTGATTTAGTGGTAAATACGATGCATTAAAAAGGGTGGATAATGTCCACATCCATGACATATTCCATGAACACAGTGAAGAGGCCGCACAAAATTCAAATTCGTTTGAGGAGAGACTTTCTCCCTAAGAGGAAGTTGATAAATACAGACAGAGTGTTTCTTTCATAATACAAAGTATTAATAAAATTATGCCAACAAAATTGCAGAATCAATGTATTCTTATAAATGCGTACACAGCTGAAGGCATCTGGAGTCGTTGTCCACAAGTTTTATCAATTTCATAGGATTTCAGCATAGTTTTTCTGGTACATGGGGGAGGTAGCCTGAACTGACTCTCAAGACTTCTTCCTGGCTGCCTTGCAAGAAAAACAGAAGTGTCTGCTTTCCATGGGCAAACACAGCCAGTCCTGCAGACTCACGGGCCATTAATGGATAGCTTCTATAAAGCTCTTATGTTCTAGTTTGCTATGGAGTAAAAAAGATTATCACATGGAATATGCCTTTACAATGCTAGCCCACACTTCCATTCTTTGAAAAACGCAGAGCAGTGTATTCAAGGCCGTGGATTTGGATGTCCTGTCCCACATCCACAAGAAACCAATTTTCTACAAGAAGCAAAAACCAGTTTTGACTTGAGAAACAGATTGTCAGGGCCAGCTATAAGACGGCAACAAAGAAACCTCAGCCTCTATATGAGCCCTGAAAGACCTGTAGAAACAAATGCTTTTGCTAGCATCTGAGATGGTTTATCAAAGGCCTTTGAGAGGCTTTGGTAAGGTTCTGCTGAACACAGTACAATACCATTGCAGCAATTTCTTTTCGTTCAAGAGATGAATGTCTGGCATATTTATTTCATAAAGTGAGAACCAGTATCCCAAACAAATAGCTAGAATGAGCATTATTCAGCCTTTTTCCTGGCAACCAGCTTAAATGACCATGTCTTGCTTTTCTGGGAAACCTGCCAGGTGAGCTTTGAAAGGATTGTAGTGCTGACGGCAAAGTCTAGAGGGTTCACTCCACTCGCTAACTGGAGGTCTGCTAAAAGAATCAAGAGACAGAGGCCTTCATCCTAAACAAGAGGATGGGGCAGGAGTGAAACACCATCAACTGGGAGAAACAGAGGGCTATTAAAGTCACTGGGGCATGGATTGTCTTTACTATGTGTTTGTACAGCTCTAGCACAGAGGCACCACAGAGTAAAATCTTGGAAAGTGGTTGAATGGCTTCCACTCCTACTTCAATACTCCTTGCTTCAATACTTGGGCCTCGTCTGCTGTTCCACTCCTACTTTCTTTCTTTTCTGCCTTATCGCTTATCTGGTTCATTTACGGGATTCTGCACCCCGTGAAGTCATCTCCACGTCTAGGAAAGTCAGATGGCAACATCTACTGTAAGCAAAGTTTTGCTGGGAAAAAAGTGAATAACTGAATCGGATTCTTAAACCAGAATTAATCGAAACTACGTAATGAAGGGCTGCCAAGTGAAAAATTTGCTACTGTGACTTACATATTGAACTAATTTAAATGATCTAATTTATGAAAACACATTTTAGAATGTCTTTCAATCATTGTAGAAAACTAGTCCTAAAAGAGTCAGCAATCATCCTTGTGAGGGTATTAATATAAATGTCTCAGTTATGTAGTATAGATTATTAGATGTTTCATCTGATATTGACAGGGATGAGAATTTCACTTTCTGAGTGAAAAAGCAACACTTGGCAAGGAAGCCAAGAACCAGCAGAATAGCATTTATGTAAATACAATGAGAAGATTATAGCTGATCTTCTTGACATTATTCTTCCATAAAATGGCAGAAACATTAGAAACATAACTGGACTATAGTAAAATAACCAAACATTGAAAGGAAACAATACAACAAGCTACACTGAGGGAATGCCTGAACCTCCCCCTTCCCCACGCCCCCTGCCATTAGAAGTAGAAAACTAGAAACTTCTTTGTTGTTTTCAGGTGACCAAAAATCAAATAGCGCTTGTTACGGTTTTCAGTGCAAAACTCCATAAGAAGCTGCTTGATGGAAGAGTTGACCCAACTGCTCGTGGACCCTTATTCACACTTCTAATTTTAAAGGACCAGAAATTACAACTGAGGCCAATGACGTGTCATTTTCATGGAATAGAAATACGGAATACTCATAAAGGCCACAATTTTTTTTAGAGGTAGAATTACAATACTGCACCATTAAACCCAGCTACAAGTGGAAATCACCATGTCTATGGTCAAGTTCGTAAATTAGTTGTAGACATCTGATAGACATGATGAAAAAAGAAATCAGTCAAAAGCAGAACAGCCAACTGCAGCCTAAGGTTATTGAAAACACAGAACAAGATCTATGACCCCAGCTGCAACTTTAAAACTGGATGACAGACCAGACGTAAGCAGAGAAGAGTCAACCACAGATCAGTGTAATCAAGTGACTGATTACTTTACTGAGAAAAATTAGTAACTTATGCATAGAGAGATTTCTTTTTGGATTACAGTGACAAATGCTTGCTGGTCTTTCTAAGACCTGCATGCGTTTGCTTGATGGTTCATTCAACAGGCCTTTGAAAATAAAGGTTTTCTTAAGTAGGTGCTTGAAATTGTATTGGCATTTTTAGGGGAAAATCAAAACTGCTCCTTTAGTCCTGGCTTGTGCATTTAAAAATGTAATTTTAAGCATAAACATTTTAAAATCTGGGCAAAAGCCATGGGGAAGGCTGTAAACCAAAGAAATGTGATACAGTAAGCGGAGGCAAGTAAAAAAGTAAATAAAATAAAGCATGCCTAGGTCAGAACAACTGCTGTTGTTTTCTTCATGTTATTTAAAAATAATAATTTTAGATAGTCTTTCTGATAAAAGTACTTTACATCTCTCCTGTTTTCTAAATTACAAACCTGTGAAGTAGCCATACTACTGTCGTTATGCAACATGAGCAGATCACTTCAGTGGTCTGCTCAGTCCTTCAATTTCTGAATTCCTGAATTTTTGAATTGTATACAATTTGTGACAACTGAGTTCACTTTTCTTGATCAAAATATGTGTATGCTTTATTAGAGTTAGTCATGTTAGCCTGCACTTTGAGTGCAGTCACTGTATTAAATGATAGATACCTATTAGAAGAAGGAGTAAGTTTGAGTCATTGAATCCTCCATACAACATTTTTGTAAAATTTTAAACATCGTTTTGAGAAGTAAAATACGTACCAGTCCAGTGATATCTGTCATTACTCATTTTTCATATACTGAACGTGATTATTCATTACTCAAAAATGACAGAGTTAAATGCTGTGTCCTGCTAAAATATTGATCATAATATGCAGGGGCATATAATTTATCTGAATCAAGTGAAATATGTTTTCCTCAGTGAGATGATGAAAGCTTGTCTCATTACAGTATTATTTCTACTGAAGTTTCCACCATTAGTTAGTTTAATGACTCTGTGAACATCTTAATTGAGAAGATCCCTGGGTAAGCGGCTCATTCAAGACACATGGATGGGTTTACATTTGGGAAAGAGAGAAACGTGCAGTCAGCTGTGCTCAGACATGGATCACAGGCAGAAGACAGAACAGATAAAAACAAAAAAATACAGATCAGGAAGTACGTAATAATAGAATGGGGGGAGGTGAGACATTGCAAACTAGGAATCACAAAAGCGCCTAACCTGCTGGTGAGGTTACCTGGGCTGACAATGTGGTGTCCAAACATCTGCGCATTTTAATTGTTCTCACTCTTGCCCAAAATTTCACTGAGAACAGTGGAAAACTACACAGACCTGTGAGAATCAAGCCTTGTAAGAAAAGGTATATGCTGATATTGTGAGCCTCTGTGTGTATCTGTTCGATAAAGGAGCACAAGTTAACAGGCCTACATCATCTCCTACCCACATGTGATGATTCATGCACATTTAAAGGAAAAAAAAAAATACAATTAAACACTTTTCAGTATCAGCTATATGTAGATGGCCAACAGATTGCCACTTATTCAAGCTGTGCTCTGCTGCCCACCCTGAGGATGTGAGCTGGGTCTTTATCAGCTCTTCCATAAAGTTTTGTATCAGTTACAGCAGTGCCACCAAAGCCCCAGTACCAAAATATTTTGTGGCTGACATTGTCATTACTACTGATAAAGAAAGCATTGCTCCAACAAACCATGCTCCCTCAGTATCGGTGGCCTAGAAGTGGGGTCGCTCCCCCACTTTTTTGAGAAAATCTAGGCAAAAAATACTCGAGTAACATTTTTAGTTAATCAGAATAGAGTGGGGGTGGAGAAAGAGATTGTTATTTCTGCTTTCCTGCTCCTGACAGAGAAGCCAAGAGGCTGTTGAGTGATTTGTCCCAAGCCACGTAGGTCTACGCATTTTGGTCTGGATGTTAGAACGCACAAGTAAACCGTTAGCTCAGTCTCCTTTCAATTTGGCTGATATCAAGAAAACGCACAATATTTATGTTTTGAGCACCAACAAGTTGCTTCAGAACACGAGACATGGAAGTTAGTGGTCTTTGTGTGTAGTCTACTCTCTTCAGCCACTCACCTGACTTAATTACAAGGTCTTTGACTTAAGACCGTAACTTTTTTAGCTATCTAATGTCCAGCACAAGAGGCCTAGATCATGACTGAATTCTCTTACAGCTCTTATTATTTTACATGAGATCTAGTGTCTTGTAGCAACAGACCTAAGCCAGCTGTTCAGCATGGTCAGGTGATTAAAAGCAAATGGGTTATGAGTTATTGTCATGCACACGCACAGACCAAAAGTGGGTACTTCGAAACACCATACAATGGTCAAAAACTCAAACATTTCACGTGTAATTTTTATGCCATATGCACCACAGACAGCATTCTCTATCAGAGAGCTATTATGGGACAGCTTCAAATATTGTGTGCTGAAGTTACTACTCTGGGGCCTTCATCAAATAATTGCTCAAAGAACTACAGTAGTGTTAATGGAGGAGACCAGAAAGATTTGGCTCCAAGAAAGAATTGCTACCACCGCACATCCCTCATTTATGGATAAAAATAGCAGAGAAATGCATAGACATTTAATACCACTTCTATTAGATAAAAATGAAAAGGGACGAGCCTCAGAACTTTTCTCAGAGTACCATTTTATTAGATACATTCACAACTGGAAAGCTTAAGCCTACAGAAGAAAAAAATTGAACTGTGGTGGAACTCATTCTAAAGAATCTCATATTTTGCATAAAGAAAATTGTATGACATAAACATTTCATGAACAAGATGATTTACATCAGTTTTACTTTGTTTCTGATCATTGGAAATAAAATTATATAACCCTGCACTCTATTCTGACTTGTCCTGTAGTACTTTTGCTGAACCTTTCTATGAAATCACACACATGCAAGATCAAAACAGAGTGATGGGAAGTTGAATGTACTTCTTTATAAGAAGTACATCTCATATCCTCCTCCACAATACAATTTATTAGTATCTAATAGAATTGTAATGTTTCTCATTCGACATTTTTACAGCTGCATCAAAATATTAAAGTGTGAATTGCAATTAAACTCACAGTGTTCTTAGTGTAATTTCTCTTGTATTAATACTTAGCAAACCAAGTTATTGGTGTAATATTACTCTTGATACTGGTTGTCATAAAGGGATAAAGCCTCCAAATAGTAATAAAGTGTATTTTACTGAAGAGAGAGCAGCAGTACAAAAAAAAGTTATGCTATCGGAGTTGTTAATTTCTGTGTAGGAGGGTGGGGAGAAAAAGGCTTTTGACTCTTTAAATTATAGTTTGCAGGTTAGTACACCAACTCAATCTCTCTAAACAGGTAATTTACTTGCTTTCTGAAAGCACCCATGTGCAAGGAAATGCTAGTGCACTCCAGGGATGATTCTAAGATTGATTGCTTGGCTCTAGTCACCAATAACTGTGCATATTCTGCTAAACTCTATTTTACATGTGTCTAAAATCTTCAAAGATGTGTTCTATTTTACATGCATTTAAAATCTTCAAAGATTTTAGAGGAAAAATGCGGAGAGGCAACGTTCATTTTTAGATAACTTCAATTTATGAGTGTGCAGTCTGATTGAAGAGTTTTAAAGCACAAGGGCTCTTCAATAAGTAGAAGGGCAAAAATGCTATTTTCAAATGGCAATAGATACATTAACCAGGGATAGAGCAATTGCAGGTGTGATACGCTTATGTTAGCCATTTGGAAGGTGTGTTTTGTATTTTTCAGTTGGTCCTTAGATTTGCAGTCGGCTGTAGCTTTTTGCTACTGTTCAGAACAGAGCTCTGCAAAATACATTCATGGAAGAAATTGAGAGATTTAGTGTTCACTCATGGATTGAAAAATACAATAAGGCTGAATTAAATGTCATAAAGTAGACACAACTTTGTTAGGATTGCCCAACCTGGACAGTATTATAAAACTGTCTGGAAGTAGAACGTCGTGTCAAAGATTAAATGGTTTCTGCTGGATTTAAGAAATAATTGGATAAGGCAAACCATTTCATATTGTGTTGACTCATATTGTAATAACAAATGGAGCAATATGGTGAACATGTTTGATCTAGATTTAAACTGCTTTCTAGAGTGCTGGAAGCTGTGAAGACTTGGCTGTTCAAGGCCATGAAAGATGCAACAAAAATCCTGATGACTTTGTGCAGTCTGTCAAATCATGAAAACAAAAGACAATTTTATTAGGTTAACAGTAATAGTCTCAGGGTGATGATGAAGAAGGTTTAGAAAGAGATTATCTTGATTTATTTCAGATAGCCTTGTGTTCTTGCTAGCATACAATGTGTGCTACTGATAAAGGAACCCGCTCAGCTATTGCTCTCAGATTTGCAGTCATTTTTGCCAGAGGGGTTTGTTGCACTTCCACATGAGATTAAAGATTGCTGGGTAAAGGAAGTGATAAAACCTATGAATGGACCGCCAAACTCTGGTCTATCTACAGTGCCACCCAATGTTATGGAGCAAAATAAAAATAAAGTAAACCTCCCAGAGCTGCTGCAGGCTCCATTTCCACCTCCACTGATATTCAATTGTTTTTAACAGAGTAGACTTCTCCCTGTGACAGTTACTGGTGATAGATCCTCTGATGTGGACAGGCTGAACATGGGAGTCTGCCTCACTGCCTGCAGAATTAACGCTGTTTGTAGTATCTGGGATTTGCTGCATCATTCATGAACTGCCAAGATAATCACATCATTGTGATGTGTCACAATCTCATATTTTTCCTCTGCTTTCCTTACTTCTCTGCCATATTTTATCTTACACTAGTTTAATCCCTCCTGCCTATGCATCCAGCTACCCAAATAGAGTAAAATACCTGAACATGACAAAAATGCTGTTAATTGCCAGCAGCTTGACCTCCCATCACAGGCTGCATCCTTCCTCACAAAGTGTGGGAAGGTTTATCTCCTAACGCTGTGCTGCTGTACCCAGTGCAGTAATTGCTCCTGAGCATCAGTAAAAAACATGGCTTGTAAGGCTATGAGAACATGAAGAGCTGAAGTCTACAAAGGCAGTTTGACATACTCTGCATAAAAAGAGGTTAAGTATTCAATGGTCAAACCCAAAGCCCATTTAAATTCTGGAGAAGTTTCAAATGTGTCCCCTAATATTCCATGCACATCTCTTAAATATCTTGAGGAAATTTACCCCAGACTGTGGCAAAATTTATTCATCTCAGTCTGTCTGAAAGTAAAATTCTCCATTCCTTCCTGTATTCCTCATGGTGCATTTCCTAACAGTATAATTTCCAGGAAAATGATCAAAATATCATTAAGAAATGTCAGTACTCTCAGTCAAGCTCCTTTCAGAAATACAAGCAGTGTGCAGCAGACATAATAAGGTCATGATTAGGAGTGTCCTTTAAATCACAGGAAAGGGAGGCAGATTGGATGTGCCCTATTCCATCTCTGAATAGGTTCTTTGCGTGACTGTGAGCAAGCACATAACTAGGAAATGTCCAGGCATAACTCAATTTTTGATGAGTCTGAAGATATTTGTACTTCTGCACTAGCCAGCAATAGCAATAACATTATTTTCTCCCCACACATGGGAAGCCATTAACAAACCAACTCAGAGAAACTTGTGGCAGAAACTGCATCCCTGGTCAATCTAGCTTCAGAGTCAAGTGGAGGCAAAGCATCAACTCAGCCACACAGTGCAAGGGCAGATGCTGATGTTACCCTAGACATTAGCAATGGCTTTGTTTACCCCCAAGTTAGATTGGGTTTTGCCCTGGGAAACAAAGAACAGTGAGGCAGGGAAGAAAGACTCTGAAGAAGGGCACCAGAGAAAGAGTTATTATACTAAAAAAAAAAAAAATGAGTTCTGCATCATTCTCGGTTTCCTGGGTTGTTTCACGTGCCTGTCCTGCTAGCTCCCTCCACCAGGGCCCAGGGGCTTGAAGATGTCCCAGGCACCCCTAGCCACCATCAATGTCTTCCCAGCCAGGTTTCTGCTAGCAGTCTATGCACCTAGCAGGGCAGACGGGTGTACCAAAAGTGATCCTTTTGTCCTATGATCATATGACTGTAATTACAGCCATGTATCATTAATAGTTAGGACTGCACCTGAGAAGAGGGCATTCTTCAGTGCTTGGTCTTCTCATAATAAGAAGTGGCAAAAGGGCTTCTGTAGAAAATGTCCTCAACAAATGTATTTGGATAAACCTAGGAGCTTTATCAACAGAATTTAACAGTTACACAGTTAAACTCTAAAAGCAATTTGAAGAAAAAAAATGAAATACTGAGTTATCAAGTACATCTCTGTAGGCAGCATTAGGTTTTTGTTTTAACTGCTTCATATTTTGAAGGAAATCTATCCCACAAGACAACAGAAAAGGGTGAGCCCTCACAGGACATTGTTCCAGGGAGCTATTCCTGGCTCACTTTCAGAAAGGACACTCCCAGGATGGATATTTCTTTCCAGAACAAAGCATCTCATTTTTTTTATTTCTTTAGCCTTTTAGAAACAATAGCTAACCTGTTAATTTGGCAGATTCTGACAAATAAATTCTCTGGATAGACATTCCCTTTATTACAAGGGGCCTATTCTTAGATTTAAGTGTTATACTTGTGTGACCAATCTAGACATGAATTAAAGACAAGTGTGTGTGGAAAGTACTGAATATGTATAGCATCTGTTAGAGATGCTGGGAAGCTGGAGAGATTAACGGCAGTCCCCAGCCTATCACCAGTGGATGGAGAGATACAGGAACTTCAGTTTAGCTCAGGGTAATACCACCACATGCATGCATATACCATTAGCAAGTCAGTCATAAAACAGGCACTGGAGCACTTTGTGGCTAAGGAAACTCCTGATCTTCAGACATGGTGAAGGTGTGAGGTCAATCCTATCAAAGGGTTCTCTGCGAGAGCTTGTTTCTTTCTCAAAACCCTGCAAATCCGAAATCACCCTATGTCTAGGTCACCAGATATGAAGCAGATATCAGAATGTTTTAATGCCAAAGTTTGGACATAGCAAAAAAAAACGAACAAACAAATGAAAAAGTCCTCAGAACCACAGGATAATACACCTGGGAGCTGGGAGCTTCTCTTAAGGCTGAAGTGATTCTTTCATGGAACTGTATATTGCTGTTAGCCCACTTTTGTTGTAAATATAATCAGTACCAAAGGGCGCATTTCCTTTCCTAGCACCATTTGTCCTGCTCTGTCACAAAATGGTAAAAGAAGCCAGCGCCTAGATGCCAGCTGAACTGGCAGCGAAGACAAACACTTAGACGCGATCGTCTTGTCCTTCCTGGCAGAAAGAGCACATAAAGGCACCCAAAAAGGATTTGACATATAGACAAGGTGACAGTATTTCTGAAATAAAAGATTGGAATACTTTTGTAGTGACTTTGTTAGAGTCATAAAAAAGACAAAATGCCCATTTACAGAAGATGCGTGCTTGTGTTGTTATTGCCAGCTTGCAAGGCGATAGCTACACTTGCATATTACTTATAGTGTAGGTCTATTCCCAGACACTCGGTGTTCTGGAGACATTTATCATATACTGCTGAGCAACTAACATCCACTTTGAACAAAGGAACAGCTTTAAATGCCTTTGCTTATCCAACTTTTTTCTCATTGCTACTCTGTTGTGCAAGACAGAACACTTGTTCCGCTGGACTGTTTATTCCTAGCAAACACAGAACAAATTCTTCTCAGTCTTGGAAAAGAGCAGCTTGTAGTTATTAAAAAAAGATAGAGAAGCAAAAATGAAAACTGGGTCACTGATGTGGCAGAAGAAAGAAATTGCTGAGATGTCGCAAGACCAAAATAAAAAATAAAATCAAGGTTGTCCCAGGCTATGTTATAGAAGGGATGAACAGCAAGGATCTTCAAAAGTAGGTAGAGTTTACATTACTGTGCTACACCATGATTTCTCTGATAGCTCCTGTCCAGAAATAAAGAGCAATTATAGCTGGGCAGAAGAAAATTGATACCTCCAAAAGTATAAATTCCTATGCTGATGCTTCCCAGCAAGGAACAGAGCTGGGCTGGTGGGTTTCAAATATAAATTCATACTGTCTGTTTAATTCTGCTTTTAGTTAATGCCTGTCTTTTATCTGGCATTAACTTTAATGTAATATTGAAGGCTCTGTTTTTTAATAGCATCATAAGTGTAAATGTAATAGTTATATAATAATAATAATAATAATAAATCAAGAATGTACCAGAGTCACTGCAATAACTAATAATAATGTTAAGATGGTGGATGATGCATCTAAAGTTCAGTACCTTAGAGAGTTAATTAAGTCCTGAGTTAATTGGCAGTGATCTTATTTCTAGACAGGAAATGTAGCTGATTATCTTGTTTATGCTTAAACGAGTAACTGAGATCATAATAAGACTTTTTGGTGTATTATTGATTGATTTACAATTTCCTAATTAATTTTGATTGACTTTTCAAGTATCTTGCTTCTTGACTTAATTCTTTACTTCTGGGAGATGCATCTACTGACAGGACTGTTGGTAATGTAGAGCCACAGTCTCTATTTTCCCTGTATGAAACGCACAGTTTTCACAACTTTGCTGTACTTTTAAGATGCTATACTGCTCCAGATAAAGATCCTGTGGCAAAAAGTAAACCAGCCTACCTTTATCTGTCATAAGGCACACAGATGCCAAGTTGCCTTTAATTATTCAGACAAGCACTGCTATGTTGTTTTATGTGTACTTATTGTTAACATTACCATTTTAATGCTTCAGGAAATAATTAATTTTTGAAATTAGTTAATCGGTACATAAATGAAAAACAAACCCAGGTAATGTTTTCCAGATTAGCATTATGAGGAAGAAAAACAATCCTTTACAAGGCAGCTTTGTTCCATCACATCCTGCTTTGCATCTTTTTCAGTTCTAAGTGGCTTCTCCCCACACATCCTTATCCAGAATCATCTGACCAACCGAGTCTAGTGTTAAAATTAGGTTCATGTGCAAGAATGGGCCCAAAGTATCGCATCTCTGGTGAATAAATTCTTGTACTGCACAGTAACATAGCGTTGGATAAAGCTACCGGCTCATTCACCTTGCCATTTTAAGACAGAATTTAGGCACTGAGGAGTGAAGTCAGTGGTGATGGTCGGTGATGGTGCACAAGGGATACTTTCAACTAGAACAGGGTTGAAGTGGGCGGCAGTGCCACCACTGCAGCCAGAGATGCCAGAGGAGCCCTGTGCTTCTGCTGCCTATGCACAGATTAGCCCAGAAAGAATGATAGGCCCAAATGATATACAAGAAATTCATGCTTGATGGTGTCATCGGATCAGGGGCAGCAGACTAGTTCCAGGAGAACAAATTTGAGCTGAGAAAAAGTGAGACTTTTTAAAAATAGAAGTGCAAACTGAAACGATAAGACAAAGAATATGGACGCAGATAGGGATGTATTTCAAACCTCCACCACTCAGGCAGCAAATAACTGAGACTATGTTTTTGGCTGTGGGTACAGAGCAGTCCCAGAATGGAATAAATGCTTTCCTCTTTTTTCCCTTTGTGCCTCTTCAAATTAAATTGTCATTACCCTGCCACACACACACACAGAGTTTAAAATTTAATTGACAAACCCAGGATTTTTTTTTGTTCCCTTGTGTTAATAGAGCTGTTTTCACTTAAAATATTGTGACAATTTTGAAATTCTTCTTTACATTGTTGCAAAACTCTTCTCTTGATTAGGCTTCATTACATCGCTAGTTTCCTATTTCCTTCAAGTCCCACTTCAGTATCCCTTAAGTACCACCGTCTGAGACTATTCCCGTTTTGGGCCATGTGATTCATAGCAAAGCATTTGTTTTCAGTTTTATCACAGATCATAGAATCATGGAATGGTTTGGGTTGGAAGGGACCTTTGTGTGAATTACTCTGCCCTGTCCCCCTTTGCAGCCAGCTCAGTACTCCCAGCATCACCCATGCCAATGATGATGGAAGGCAGAAGCTATCTCTTGGAAAAACACTCTCATTTCAAGAATTATACAGGCCGACATATTGCACTTGTCTCCATTGGAAAGGCAGAAGTTTCCTAGACTGACCTACTCCAGAACTTGCCACATTTTGGAGGTAGGCACACCAGTGGTGAAGAAAGACATTCTTATATGCTGTGATTTGTCCCAGTGTTCATGTGCTTCTCTGGTAGTTTCACCTCTGCAGAACTGCAGGACCAGTTCTATTTTGCTATATGCATTTTGCTGCTATTTTATCTGAAATGCAAGTTCACCTGTTAAGGGAACTACACCAAGTATGATGGCCCTAGCAGTATTGTGAGAGGTTTCGGGAATAAATGGAGTAAAGAAAAACTCTGTTTTTTCTTGCCTTCTATCATTTTCCATACAGTAACTGTCACAATGGTGTCCTTGAAGTTTGAAAAATCTGCCGTGAACATTCATGCTTTCTTTCCACAACTGGAGCCTGATTTTTACAGTACTCATGGTGAATGTTTCTTTCACTATCTTCCTTGGTTACTTTCAGATGCACATTGTACCAACATCCGTCATTAGCAATTTGCTCCCTCCCCACCTGATCCTTAAATCCTAATATCACATCTACACCTTTTCTCCTCACTCTCAAAACATAGCCAGGATTTTTAAAATTATTTTTTTTTTCATAAAATTCATGCAGATGAAGAGTCAACATTTTGTAGTGGCCATTTCTAAGTCTTAATTTTGTACTATCAGAGAAAGCTCAACCTCCTTCTTCCCAACTTGAAAATATGATCTTATAAAACTCTTATGACTGCAAACCAAAAAAGCCTCAATAATCTATTGTTTTAAAGTAAGTTTTATTCCTCTAGCAAGTTATGTCTTCTTTCCTGCTAGATAACACTTAGGACATATTGTTAATGAGATCAAGATTAGCTCTTTTTACTTATTGATAACAGCATTCAGTATGTAAGATATTTAAGATGATTGAAATAATTCCCTAAGTAGGATGATTAGAGAAAAATCCTTCTTGATTTACTTGCAGGCACAAAGCATACATGCACCAACCCACCATGCAAAGCAGAGGAGCCAGGGCTGACCAAGGCAGCCAGAGCCGGCTGACACGCTGCTGCTCCCCAGGCGCAGGGTGACTCAGCGGTGCTGCTTGGGGTTTGTTTGCTGTGATGAAGCATCCTGCCAGTGACACTGGTGTTTTCTCTGGTGGAACTGGGAGCAGGGTTTGGCTTAGGTTTGGCTTGATCGTGCTTAATTTAAGTCACTGTCGCTCTCCATACATCATTTAAAGGATAATTGACTATTTATATTAATGAAAGCAAGAAGCTAGCACAAGGTAGGAAACAGAAACTAGAAGAGTATGATGAAGACATGTCCAGAGGAGGGCCATGAAGATGATCACAGGGCTGAAGCACCGCCCCTACAGGGATAGGCTTAGGAAGTTGGGGCTCTTCAGCCTGGAGAAGAGAAGACTCCGGGGCAGCCTTATAGTGGCTTTCCAGCACCTGAGGGGGGCCTACAGGAAAGCTGGGGAGGGACATTTTATAAGGGTATGTAGCAACAGGATGAGGGGAAATGGCTTTAAACTGAAGAGAGTAGATTTAGACTAGATATTAGGAAGAAATTCTTTACTGTAAGGGTGGTGAGACATTGGAACAGGTTGCCCAGGGAGGTTGTGGATGCCCCCTCCCTGGAAGCATTCAAGGCCAGGCTGGATGGGGCTGTGAGCAACCTGGTCTAGAGGGAGGCATCCCTGCCTATAGCAGGGGGGTTGGAACTAGATGATCTTAGAGGTACCTTCCAACCCAAACCATTCTATGATTCTACGTAGTACTGGGAAGTTTTTCTGTGCACCTTCACCCTCTTTGCCAGGCCAGCACCCGTGTTATTTAATTTAGGACAGCCTAGACAGGGCAATGCAACAGAAACTTGTGCATTTATTGTCCTGATTTTTATGGTTTATTTAAAAAATAATAATAAATTACTAAATTACAAAACTCTGTATTCCCTGGCTGTGGTGAGAAGCCTCCTAGCAGTGTTTCTGTGGAATAAACATCCTTCTTCTTGCCTACTCAATGTATTCTCAATTAAAAATATATCAATAGCGATGATCCTTGGCTACACTCATTCACATAAAATGAGTGCCAAGTGGTACAGCGCCTCCTGTGCCATTCTTTTCTGAAGAGATGTAGAATGGCTGGAAAGCACTGTAATGATCTGGTTATTTCCTACAGCAATGAATGTACTGTGATGCTAACCATTACAAGTACATTTCAGTTTGCTCCTGTTTTTCTTAATCACAAATGGGACTTGAAAAAAAAATGTAATTCTGATGTGGTACACAACTCTTAACAAAGCTGATACCCTGTTGAAAAATGCCATCCAATTTACGAGCAGTGTCCTCTGGGTAAAAACCGAGAGGAAACACAAAGGTACAGATGCACAAGAAGTTGAAGCAGCCTTGTCTGAAATCATCTGTGTTGACAACCATGTGGTAAATTATAACTAGGACTTGTCACTGCCTTTTTTTGTTTCTTTTAATAGGGTAGGGGAGAAAGACAGACTTGTTGGAGTCACCTAATTTCATCAAAAAAATACAGGTAATCTCTCAGTCAAGAACAAACCATCCCTAGCAGTCAGACTTTTAAGAACTGTTGCAGGAATCTCATTTTGTTTGGCCCTTTACCTGTGTTGAGGGTGGGATGGGGAGGAAGAAATTTATGATCACTCTGCAAAAAATAAGTACTGCCTAAAACACTGTATGTGTAAAAGTTCTTGTCAGCTGCTTGCAATCAAGGATCAACTTGATCAAAAGCCCAAACGGCCTCACTGGGGCACAAAAGCATCAGCTGCATGCTCCATGCTCCCAGGATGGGGGTGTCTGTAAGCAACTCAGATCAGGACACCTCTTTTGAAGTGACTGTGCTTCAAACCATGCCACATCTCTGTTTAGATTCAACAAAAAGAAAGCCCATTTGCCTACTCTGGAGCAGCCCTGCAGTGTGAGCCAGGATATGCAGCCTGGCCAGGCCAGAGCTGGTCTCAAACAAGTTTGAGACCAAGCTTGAAGCCTGTGCAAGGCAGGCACTGGGTGGCCAGCAACAGCTGGTTTGCTCAACCTTTACTGCACAAGTTACAAAACTTAATGCATATTGTGTGTGGGCAGGGAATTTCAGTCCTGAAGGGCAAAGGCATTCAGGAAGGCTGAACATTGCCCAAGAAGGAAATGTTAAGGTGCAGGTATGTGCTGTCATCCTAAGATGAGCCAGCAAGGAGTAAGACCAGTGTGGCTGAACAGGGAGCTTTTGCTGATACTCTGCCTTTGGAAGAAGAGACAGGCATCTCCAGAAGAGTACACGGATGTTGCTAAGACACACAGAGGGAAAATTAGGCAAAAGCCCAGCAAGAATTTAATCTGGCCACAATTTTTAAAGAAAATAAAGAATGTTTTTACAAAAATATTAACAGCACGAGGAGGACCAAGGAGAATCTCTATCTTCTATTGGATGCAGTGGGGAACATTACCACCAAGGATGAGGAAAAGACTGAGGTTCTCAATGCCTTCTTTACTTCTGTCTCTAATAGTCGGATCAGTTATCCTCAGGGTACTCAGCCCCCTTAGCTGTAAGACAAGGATGAAGAGCAGAATAAACCCCCCACAATTCAGGAGGAAACAGGTAGTGACCTGCTATTCCACATGAACTGTCATAAGTCCATGGGACCGGATGGGATCCACTCAGAGGTGCTGAGGGAGCAGACGAGGGTGATAGCCAAGCTGCCTTCCACCATCTGTCAGCATTCCTGATCAGCCAGAGAGGTTTCAGAGGATTGGAGACTTGCCATTATGATGCTGTCATGGTTTTGTGATTTTTGGTTATTGGTATTCCACATCATAACATCATGTAGTGAATGTACCTGGCTCTCAGAAGAGAAGGACTACTACATTCCCCAAGGTACGTTGCTCCTCTGTTACCATTTCCGGCCAGAGGGAAAAGATAAAAACTTGCAGATCACAAGACCTCGTTCCTTTTTCCTCCTGTCTCTTGTCCTGGCAGCACCTCGCTCTCCAGCCGTCTTATCGTCGGTAGTAGAGTAAGGCCTACCTTGATTTTGGAATATTCTCTCTCTCTGAATTGGATTTATGAGCTTAAATTGTAATTATATTGTATTATAGTGTGTTGTTTTGCATTCTGATATCTTATTTAGTAAATTAGTTTGTTTCTCCTCAGATTGTTGCCGCTGTTCTTTGCTCTCAGGGCCGTCTCCTTACCCTTTTCCCCTTTTCCCTTTTCCTGGGGCATCGGCCCATGGGTCCCCTGTCCCATTTGTCATGGAACTGGGCTGAACACCTGTAAACTGTTGACAGATGCCCATCTACAGGAAGGGTAGAAATGAGGATCTGCGGAACTACAGGCCTGTCAACCTGACCCTCAGTATGGGGAAGGTCATGGAGCAGATTGAGTGTGGTCACACAGTATATACAGGATAACCAGGGGATCAAGCCCAGCCAGAATGGGTTCATGAAAGGCAGGTCCTGCTTGAGCAACCTGATCTCCTTCTATGACCAGGCTGTGCATATAATCTACTTAGACTTTAGTAAGGCCTTTGACGCTGTCTCCCACAGTATTCTCCTGGAGAAGCTGGCAGCTCGTGGCTTGGACAGGTGTATTCCATTGCTTAAAAAATGGTATGCAGGGCCGGACCCAGAGAGTGGCAGTGAACGGAATTAAATCCAGCTGGCAACCAGTCACTAGAGGTGTTCCCCAGGGGTCAGTACTGGGGCCAATCCTGTTTAATATCCTTATTGATGACCTGGATGAGGGTTTTGAGTGCACCCTTGGTAAATTTGCAGGTGACACCAAGTTGAGAGGAAGTACTGGTCTGCCTGAGGGCAAGATGGACCTACAGAGGGATCAAGACAGGCTGGATTGCTGGGCTGAGGTCAGTTGTATGAGCTTCAACAAGATCAAGCACCAGATCCTGCACTTTGGCTGCAACAACCCCAGGCAACACTACAGGCTTGGGGCAGAGTGGCTGGATGGCTGTGCGGAGGAAACGGACCTGGGGGTATTGGTCGATGCTCGGCTGAGTGTGAGCCAGCAGTGTGCCCAGGTGGCCAAGAAAGACAATGGCATCCTGGCTTGTATCAGGAACAGTGTAGTCAGCAGGATTAGAGAGGTGATTGTCCCACTGTACTCAGCACTGGAGAGGCCACAGCTCGAGTGCTGTGTTCAGTTTTGGGCCCCTCACTACAAAAGACATCAAGGCCCTGGAGCATGTCCAGAGATGGGAAGAAAAGCTGTGAGGAATCTGGATGATAAAACTTCCTGGAGCAGCTGAGAGAACTGGGATTGTTCAGTCTGGAGAAGAGGAGGCTCAGGGGAGATCTTACGGATCTTACTTCCAACCTTACTGCTTTCATCTGCATACAAGTATCCTTTCCTATGCAAAGAAATATCTCTGGGTTTTCAGGCTTCAGGTTACAGTTTTCTAGTGATTATAACATGCATTTTTGTTTATGTTTAATTAGAAAGCTCTCTTCATTCTAATGATAACTTTCCAGTCGTTCTTTCATAGTTCATTTCCTCCTCTCCAGCCATGACTTAGCTAAATTCCCTCCTCTTTCTCAGTCATGCTTTGATGTTTTGATTAATTTCTGCAGCTTCTCTGATTTCTTCATTTTGTTGAGGTCCCTCCCAAAGCTAGTTTGTGATGAGTCCTTCATTTGTTTCCTCCTGTCCAGTGTCCTGTTTTTACAGTCATATATATCTGCCTTCTGCAAATTAACATCATCACTATGCTTCAACACTTCTTCTTTCCAGCTCCTCTAAACTTATTTTATATCACTATTCTGCAAATTATATACTGAATAAATGAGTAACAATTTGTTATTGCTCTTGTGTATATGCATAATTAGAGAATTTTTGGGGGCAGCGAATGAGGAATTAGATGTTCTATAAAGGCTCCTAAAGTGTATTTTCAGTTGCTACCCGTTGAAATCAAAGAGACAAAATTACTTTTTTTCTGCTTAAATATTTAATTGATTTTTCCTAGAACACAATCCTCTTTTCACCCTTAATCTAAGGCATTCTTGATTATTCCTACCTACACCATGGGGCATACTTCATAGATCTAGAGTTGTTCAGAGTATTTATAAAAAGCAGTCCAAGGTAATGTTAAATGCATTTTAGTGTATATATTCTACCTACATAGACTAGTGCCCAGGAACCTTATAGCAAAAGAACTGAATCTGATTCTGTGTCCTGCATGCCTGTCAGCAAGTTCCACATCTGCAGTGCTAAATTACACCCATATTCTAGCTGCCCGTGGCTTCACGCAGCCCACACACATTAATTGTTACACCTAGACACAAAATTGAGAAAGGCATGTGGGACTGTGGATGGAGAGGGAGGCTTGCTTATTGAAATTCATGCAGTGCTCTGCTTGATTCCCCAAGCCACACACAGGAATCTTCAGCCACAGGCAGCTGCATTGCTATCTCCAGGAGAGGGAGGAAGCGGGGCAGAACTGTTCCACTATGTGGTTCCTTGCTCTTCAGACGTGGGAGGCATAAACTCAGGAACCTTGCCTGTTAGGTTTCAGTGCCTGAAAACCCAGAATAAAAAGCATCTAGAGCTACTGTGGTAACTGTGTCACAACTTGTGTGTTTAATCAGACACCAGAAATTTTTCAGAGAGGAAAAAACTCCAAAACCTTAAAGTTTTTCATCAAAAACAAAATATATTCATTCTTCCAAGCTGAGGCCAAACTTCTCATGCCAGATGTTCCTAGCAACCTGCCCAGCATTTTAGTGACAAGTCTCTTTAATCTCACCAAAATTGAAACAGCAAAACGTGCTTTCAAGTAAAAAAAATAATTCCTACCATACAAAAAGGCCGTACAAATTGCAGCACTGTCCATGTACACTGCTGCATGTATGCTTTGGCTCTCTACAAAGCCATCAACAGTCCTTTGCTGCTGTTGCTTCGTTAGAAGCATTGGTTATTTCAGCAGGAAGCTCTGTACAGCGGCCATCCCAACATCAAGGCAGGCTTGAAAATGAAAGTACTTCAATTCCAAAAACCCATTTATTAATTCTTATCAACTGGAGCAAGTCAGGATCTCTGTTCCCAGTGTAAAACCACTTTAGAGAGCAGATCCAAGTCTAGTCTTGCAATTCACTGAAGCATCCCAGGCTTTTTGCACCATTTGGGGCTGAAGCAAGGAGAGTATAGCTTTTCATAGAGTTCCACTGCTGATCTCTCTGAACACGACTTGTCTGCACAGTAAAATACATTTCTTTCTGGCTAGACTAAGGTTTTGCAAGTACAGATAACTTTTTAATATTTTAAAATACATTTTGAATTACAATTACAATTAGGCAAGAAGTTTTTTCCCCATAATCACATGAAATGGCCCAAGGAATTTACCGTTCCAATTTTCTTATTCATAGAGCAAATATTAGGCTGTCCAGTTACATTATTGGACAATAGATAACACTTCTAGGTCATGCTGTATGCTCTTTTTAAGTAGATACGTAATACGGAAGACAAAGTACTATTCTAAAATTACAAGGGCTTCTTTTTTTCACATAATTTTTTTTCTAGCTTAGGATTGTAATTATAACTGGAAAAAGAGCCAAATTATTTCTTAGCATCTTTGACCCACTGTTTGTGGGACACTGCAACCCTGAGCTGAGACAAACGCACATCTTCAAAGTCATCACTTAAAAATATGAGCCCATTTATGTCAGACCCCTGTGAACCCATTAGTCCAAATCTAGAGGCACAGCACAAAACTGTATATTAAAAGTATCATCTGCTAATTGAAAAAAATGAAGCTAATTAAATATATATTTGCTCAGCACAAATTAGGAAAGAAGATGTCACTCTGCCAATCCCACCTTCCAGAACCCATTTTGCAAACAGATATTACAAACATCTAGTCTTTGATAAATCATATCTTCAAGGATCCTAGAAATCTGCATTTCCATACATAAATGTTTCCTTGAGCTTTCGTATCAGTTCTTGGTTTGTACCCAACTGGATCCTGTCACACTGCATTCTTCAAACATGCAGCTGCTTTTCTGTCTTTGGTGTTTTAAACAAAATTAAAATGAGACTTAACACTTTTAATTAGATGTTTAATTCATGCTTTTGTGAGCTATTTCCTTCCAATCTGAATTTTGTCACACAGCTATAACAGACTTTCCTCTGCCAGTTTTTTCTTCTAAATGCTAACTGAGTGTCTCATAAAGGATGTGCAGTGTACGATTTAGTAAAGAACTGGAAAGTGAAAGTATCATTTTTTAGTGAGGGAGGAACGCCTCATAACTGTCACAGTCTCTAGCTGTGAAAATAGGCAACGTTCAGAAGGAAAGAAACTTCCAAAACCAATGGAACATTTAAAAGACATCTTCACAGAGGATGAAGTAAGGACAAAATTTGAGGGGCTTGCTGAAAGAGCAAGTTGAGCAGAACTAGAAACTTATAGATAACACCTATGTAATTTACTACTTTCATGTTTTTATTTTTAACAAAACATATCTAAATATTCCTCTGAAAACCAGCAAAACAGGATTCAGCTCTTTGAAGAATACAGCAAGGAGGAGCCTGTTTCTCAGAAGGATGTTTCCACTCTTCCTGGCATTCGGTGCACTTACAAGTATTGCTTTCCAAACTCTTTGACACTCTGCAGCTGAGTATCATTCAGACAAATGAAGGTCCCATCAAGAAAGCAGCATGGACCAGGCTAAGATTTGGCCTGTACTTAGGACCACATTGCCCACTCTGTACCTTGGTGTGTGCTGCTCAAGCAGAGTGCTCTCTTTTTTCTTTCCCAAGAAATCTGCTATCCAGTACTGACAGTATCATCAACTGTTTGGCACTTTGTTGTTTTATTCATTGCCCCATTACACAGTGTGGGGACCTTCTTTGTTGCTGCTTGTTGCCGTAGGAATAGACTTCACTTCATTTGGGTGGTAGAGGCAGTATCAGCTCGCACATTTCTAGGTGAATTTGTAAATTCATCTCTTCATATTTTCAAAGGTACCAGTACTCAAGCACTATTAGTACAATGGATTGTCAAATAACTAACTGCTCTGTAGGCCAAGGATTCTGGTTGTGCTGCTCATTATCTAAAATAAGCCTCCCTGTTGAATTTCCTTGTTCATGCTCTTACAAGCATGTACCTAACCTGGTGACCCTGCCCAGTTTCCTGTACAGCCTCACCCAGCACATTTGAGCCAGACTCTTCCAAGTGCATCCTCTAACTGGACCCAAAGGCAACCCTGGCAGTTGTTGAGAACTAAGCCCTGAGTTCCAGATAGCATCTAGTTAGTGATGGGTACAGTTCTGGGGACACCTCTGAGATAGCTGAGGTTTTTGGAAAATGCTGGTTCTGTACTGAACACTACTGACCTGCAGTGCAGCCAGAAGCTTTTGGATCTGCATTTTCTGAGGTAAAATTATGAACTCCTATTGCTTTGGTGACAAAACTAACAACAGGCAACTACCACAGCAAGAAGCAGTCTGTCTCATAACCAAAGATCCTGTAATTCCTGCTGAGCATTACATGGCCCGACTGCTGGTAAATACTTTAAAAGTAACTACCAGTTGCCTTTTATCATCTTGGACATTCACAGCCTAAAGATATTCTCAGACTGAAGGAAGGAAGAGCACAGCAATGCAGTGTGGGCAGCCTGCTGTGTTTGTGCCTGGTCTAACTCCTTCCTCTTCTGAGGCACAATAAGCTAGCCCTCCTACTGAAACATCCCCCAGAATACTTCCAAATAAGGAGTGAAAACACCTTCAGGTAGCACTTATGATCGTGACTTCAAGGCCAGGCTGGATGGGGCTGTGAGCAACCTGGTCTAGTGAGAAGTGTCCCTGCCTCTAGCAGGGGGGTTGGAATTAGATCATCTTAAGGGTCTCTTCCAACCCAAACCATTCTATGATTCAGTGATTTGAAAATACCCCCAGAAAAAAGCTATCTAGGAATCTATCTCAAAAATAACTACAATCTAGGTTTCGTCCCAGGGAACTGTTCAAAAATCTACTCTAAGGAAAATTTATACACTCACATTTGTACTTCGACCAATTTTTCACCCAAGCAAGGCCAAATCCTCCACAGCTGGGGAGGGAGAACCCATGGAGCTCCTGAGCGCTCAGCAGCAGCTCACGTGCACACAGGCTGTGACCAGCTCACCACAGAGGCCTTGAGCCTGCAGGTGGGCCTCCTTCACACACATCACCATCTTCAGACTCGGCTTTCCCATCTGCGTGGCTGAACTCAGAAACCGTTTCGGACTCCTCTCAAAGTCTGTTTCTAGCTGGAGGCCTAGTTAAATCGCTTACAGGGAAATCCAAATCAAAGATGGTTTTCTGCATCCATCTGAAACAGATTCTTCAGCATTACAAAAATATCACCCTTGACACGGGCTCAGGGTTCTGTGGAGAACTGCAAAGGCTGGAAGCAATCTGCATGAAGGAGAGTAGCTGTGTGGGGTGGAAGGCATTTTTCTCTTTTAATGTAGCTACTAACAAAATAGAAAGAATGGTTCACAAAAAAACAAAACAAACAAAAAAAAACCATACAAATATTAGTCTGCTGTGAATTATGCAGTTTGGTAGGAGATAAAGTAATAATCAGCTCACTATCAAGACCAAACCCCCCAAGCTGCTTGTATGATCATGATCAGAGAGGTGTTGAGTCACCTTTTTTGCATACATCCTGGTATGCAGCATTCTCAGCATACCGACAGCTGCACCTGCAGACTGATTGCAAATCCAGCAGCAACCAAGACCCAGCAGAGCAAGCAGATCTGGCCTCTGCACCAGCACACCCTTATTCTGAAGGCACATTTTGTATGATCAAAAACTCCTCATGCTGCCGGCTGTCTGACCATCTCTCCTTCCTCTACCTCCTCAGAAGATACTTCCCTCTCACCGACACCTCTGAAGGACTGAGGTGTTCAGTCATCAGATTGGGATCATCAGTAGCTAGCTGGGCTTTAATTTGTTGGTACAAGGAGCTGTACCTAGCACTAGAGCTCTCTCTGGTTCAGAACATTTAAGGAGTTGCTGCAGCATTTCTAGGCTGCCTGATAACATCCTTGTCACCTCCCTGGGCGGCTCTAGTAAAAGGTTGGCAATTTTCTTTGAAAGGGGCAGGAACCTGCAGTATAATTAAATATGTTAAGTCAGTTCTGACCCAGTGTGTGGAGACTCTGCGGTAATTTTCTTTCCTGTATAAACCTGAACTTGGTTTACATAATTTCTTTCTAGATGAACCTGAATGCTGGTTTTCATCTCATGACTTCTTATTTATTATTTTTTAGACAGTTAATCCTTACAGACACAAATCACAATTGCCAGAGAGCAGAGGGAAAGAGCACAAATTCAAATGAATACATATATACATATGTGTGTGCGCACATGTCTATTAAACCACTGCCTGTGAAAGGCAGTTTAATGAATCTGGAGGGAAGGTTTTAAATAAAGTCATGGAGAACATCCAGCAACGAGAATCAACCTGGTTAAATACAGAGAAAACCGTTCTTCCTTTCATTTGGCTTCTGATTTGTATCAAGATGAAAAAAAATGATGATAACACAGGTTTATTAGAGTTCTCTATGATATAAATACAGAGTGCATGCATTTAGAAGCCTTTGGATGATAAAACACAGACAGAAGCATACCATAATTCCAAACCACCTCATTTAAAACATGCGCAATGCAGACCAAAAAGAGCTTGCATGAGAAATAAAGACTAAAGTCTCTGGAATTGTTCTGAAGCACAGTCTTCTCTAAGAGGGATATTAGCACAAAATTATTTGAAGGCAGAGACTGGCTGGTGTACAAAACTGCCAATATCATGTTTAATTTTCATCAAACCTTAAGAAAAACCTCCAGTGCATATACTATTTTTACAGTTGCAAAAAAGGCATAAACCCAGCAAGGTGGAGAAACATCTGCAAAGGAGTGTGACCCATCTCTTGAGACCGTTCCCCACCTTACTCTGGCACTGGGCTGTGTAGCAGAGGAGAGCTCTGTCGCCTTGCAATCTTCTTATGAGGAAATATCTTCGGTGTGAAACAACTGTGCACATCCTGCATGTGTTTCTTTACTACCCACATCCTGTGTGTGTACACATGGGACACTAGGGTTGCCCTGTGGGCAGGGTGTGTGTGCAGCCCTGGCAGTTTCCGAGTGCCTGATCATTTTCCTCACTTTCTGGAACAGAAGATCTCAGTAAAAATTTCTCTGAACGTACCTGCGGGACGTGAACTTCCAGGAAAGTGGCAATGCTGATAGTGGCACTGCCTTTTCTCAGCTTCTCTTCTAGTGAAGCATTCTGATAATGAATATATTTGACTATAAATAACAATGAAATTTACAAAAAGGAAATGAATATTTCTGTACGTATTTGCTCAGAAGCCCTTCATTTGAGAAATCATCTATGAGGGTGATTGTATGTTAAAATATCAAAGCCAATGAAGTCATGTTGGTGCTATTTCAAGAACAAGTAGGAAGTGTAATTTGAAGTGATAAGACCAGCACAGAACAGGGCCTTTGAATATTTTCTTGTACATGTGACTTAAGATCTAATAACTGTTAGTAAAAGCAAACCCTCGGTGTCAGAAAGAGTGCTTAGTTCAGCGGCTGCAGGTATAAACATTCTAGTTAGTCCTTCCTATTTTCAGAAAAATAGTTGTCCATACATTCTTTTTTACTGCCAGAGAAGACATTGTTAGAACTGCATAAAATTTCTTGTTCCATGTAATACACTACTGTCTGATTTTTTTTTTTTTACTTAAAATTATGTATAAATGGGATGGTTCAGTTAGGTCTGATTTAATGTTCTAATGTAATCCTGTGTGATTACTAGAAAGGTATTGTGTTATTCGACAAGTGACATTTTGGATTTATTACAAAAGCATTATTGGAAGTATAGGACCTGAGGGGAGCCAATTAAACTTTCCTGGACATCATCTGCTTGGCAGTGTCCTCCTGCCACCTTATCTGCAGAAATAACCAAATTGCTTTTCATTGGGAGGCTAAGTTCATTGGGAAACTGATGCTAAGATCAGGCCCATAACCTTTGGGAGAGAAAAGAAGATAGAAAAAGAAAAGATGATTGCAGTTATTTTCATTATTAATGTTGTCAAAACACTGCCCCATGGAAATAGCCTGTCCTCCTTGTCTGTGGTACCCCAAAGAATCTGTGGCATTACCTGAGTAAATGTGTGAGCGAATAGATAAGTTCTACAAGACCGGAGAAGCAAAACTAGCTCGTACCATTTCACTTGAACTAGGTTTCCTCCCTTTTGTACAAAATGGATTTCTGCAGCGTGAAAGGCAAAATTATGCCTCCATTTGTACTCACTGTGTGGGATTCCAGGGTAATGCAGAGCAGATTTCAGCTGGTAAGGGTGGGTGAGGGAGGGTGACCCTGTCTGGGCTGCCAGAGTTCAGGTAGAGGCTTATTACAGCTGTCAATTAGAAATGCTAGCTTTTAATTGCAAATGAAGAAGATTTGTTCAGCAATTGACATGGAACCATGTGATGTCTCCGTTACAGCATCATTTTCAGGAGCAAAACTTGCACTTGAAGATGGATTTATTGGAATTTTTATAGCTGTACTTCTGGTCATGAGATATTGATTTTACTACTAGATATAAATGAGGTAAAATAAAGGGGAAAAAATTCCTGAGCTTTATCTCACTGGCCAGAACTATATCTGCTGTTGAGGACTTTTGCTTTTATAGTCGTGTTAATATTTCTCAGTTCTGGCACGGCAGACTTTGTGAGTCCAGGCCATACAAGGAAGTTTAGTATCACTCTAGCAAAGCCACTTGCAGAAGTAAAACAAGGTTCCTAGGAGAAGTGCAATTTTAGCAGAACAATTCTGTTTATATAGCAGCTTTCACTGGTGCAATTATGATGACTAGATATTACACTTTCATTTCTCTGCACCTGAGAGGTGCATTCCTGTGCCAAGAAAACCTACAGTTCAGGCCAGAAGCAAAAGTTCAGTTAATTAGAATACAGATAAGCTCTTTATGACATACCTCAGTTTTGCCACTGTTATTACACAAGCAAAATGAGAGTCATATCATTAAGCTAGAAACTGTACTGACACTCAGCTTCCTGCTATTGATTTCTAACTGGAAACCAGCTACTGCGATGGATGCCGTGAAGAACAGGCAGGTACAGACAAGGAAGAATCAAGGGAGCAGCCAATCATCACAGGAAATATGATAATCTTTGAGTCTTTTGCTATATCCAAATCATTAAGATGTTGCAACTAGCAACAATAATGTCATGTGGAAGATCTCATGATGCCTCAGCGTACATTGTGATCCATTTCATATATTCCCCTTCAGCCATTAGTGTTATTTTGTTATTGCCTGTTTGTTTTTTCTCCTTTGCTGCAGACCAGCTCTGCTGGTCCCTCTACCTGCTGTATTAGCACTTATCAAGCGTAACGCAGAACATGCAATACAATTTTTCAGAGCACTTGAGCATGAACTGTTGTTCACTCTGGATTCCCTTTGCCCAGTTCTGCTCCATAACTTTTCCCAGTGCAGTGATCAACCCGTCCTCCAATCAGCTTTACAGCCTCACCAACAATACTGCTCCATAGATCAGCCCAGGTTGCTGCAGGATCATGACGACTTTATGCCTGCAGCCTGCCACTTCGTGCTGTCCCAAACGACCCGACGAATGGAAGTCCCAAGGTTGTTTGTAAACTAGCTCATCTTGTGCAGCCAGCAGGCTGGCCTGGGCAATAAACTTGATGCATTTCATACTTAAATAGGAGTGTCAACTGTTAAATCCATTCCTGGCTAGATATAAAAGCTACATAATAAGGCTGATACTGTAGATCGCTTTAAACCAGATACTGTAATCTCCACTTGAGACAGATACATGACCTATTAAATTAAACATAGATTCCCTCAAATTACATACAGAACCTCTCTCAGATCAGACTGATTCCATTACTTTACCCAGTAAACAGAAATACTGAACTCCTGTATATATTCAGGCATGATGTATATAGATGCTCATCAGCTTTTGTATATGCATGCTGTACTGGCAGAGGTGTGCCTTGAAACAAAATGTGTTGACAACATTTTCAAATCCAAATGCTTGATAACATCTTCCTAAATACAGAGCAAATTTTGCTAATAAAACACACCTTTGTTTTCTGAAGAGGTGACATCTGTGGCAAGTGAGTATACTTTGAACTTAAAAAGTCACGCATTTTAAGGTGCTGATAAATTAGTTTGGAGGTACACATTTAAAAAAAGACCTTAGCAACTTAAAAAAGTAGAGCTGGCAGCCCTGGAAATACCCTTATATCTGAATAATCCTGCTGAGATGTTCTAGATTTTTCTTGGGAAACACAGATTACTACAGAATTCACAGCTTAATAAACTCCAGTGTTTTACAACTTTCTAGCCATCTTCATTCTGTCAATGAATGGTTGCTTTGGCGATTTATGCAAAGGAAGCACTGAGAAGAGCACAGGGGTGACAACAGGAAAGAATACAGCCCTGTGACGTGGTCTGGCAAGAGCTGTATGATCATGCCAAGACCTGACTCACCTTTTCATGCTTCCTAATACAGATGGAAAAATCACTGCTGTCTTTATATGAATTACTGCAGAAAGAAAGAAACAGGTTATGCATATTTTATGCCTGTGTGGCACATACTTAATGTATTTTACCACCTACTGAACATGGGCTGGACACTACATTATATGATTACGTACAGGGTTAAAGCAGATTACTGCTCCACACCCAGTGTTTCACAGCTGCTGTCTTGCTTTGGCACACAGTCAGGGCTTTCTTCCAACATAGCTCAGCAAAACTGCTACCTCCATGTCTTGCAGCAACTCTCCTTTATTTATTCAGATTTATCACCACACCTATCAAGCTTCAGTCTTTAACATGTGTTGGTTTTTTTTTTTCTCACTTCTCAGACTTTCTCATCTCCTCAGCTATTTTCCTGAGGGTTCACTTCAAAACTGGGGATCTTTCTATTCTTGGGGTGCTAGAGCAGCTCTGGAATTCCCACATCAAACTCCAAATGGGGAGTGCCAAATGGGATCAAATGCATCTGAAAAACAAGTCAACTGACCAAACAAATTAATAAGCAAAAACTAAGCAGGTTTTGTGAGGACACCGTCCAGGTGGATGCAACAAACAACTCTTGTACTTCCAGAATGAGGATAAATCAAGATGATGCAGTCCACAGCAGCATTACAAGAGTAGTGTTTTCCCACACTCCAAAGCAAAGTCCTCTTGAGCAATTCCTGCAGTGGATGAGTCACTGTCTGTCTTGGATAGTTTATTCAGTATTATTTCTGTTAGGCAAGAATGGAGGAAAAATCTTATTTTCCAGTGTATGTGACCTCTCATATTTCCCAGTACCATGCTGATGCAGTACAATATTTTACTCACCATTCCTCTCAAGCTATAGTGTAGTGCGAATAGGTCTGTGGTTTTCCAAACAGCGTATCCATTTGGAAGCAGTGACACTGAGTGTACTTTATACTGTTACAGTAAGATTCACTACCGAAATTTGTGTTTATGCATCACACACCAAGGCTGCAAAGGTAGTAGCAGTATGTCCCTGAACAGGGGACACCAGCTGATGGTGGTGGGATGTGCAAAGCCTTTCTTGGAGGTCACAGCAGTGGAGAGCAGCTGTGACTGGTAATAGCTGAAGGCACTCCACTATGAGAATGTGTGAAGCCAGCCTATATATTTGTGAAGCCACTTCAGGGATATGCTTCAGCAATAAGGCATGACAAGCTGTGAATTACTGCGCATTAATTCAAGCCTAGCATATTGTCATGTATGGGGCCAAAGGGCTAAAAGCCATCCATACAACTAGGTGTGAATTAATTCACACTAGTTCACACACTTAAGTGTCTTATTGTGATAATAGATTTAATACTCATAAAATGTTATTTTTAAATATCTATATATTATTAATTAAGATATGAGACTTATGCCTCCTGAGCACTGAATTATATCTCAATGAAATCATTGCTCAAAATTCTTATTAACCCAGAAGGTCACTCAATTTCTCCTGCCCATTTGGTAATAATAAATAGTATAAAGTGTTCAGATCATTCAATCTCTTTGTTACAGGAACTATCATCATCAAAAGGGAAAACTCTCTTCCTGTATGTAAAATTAATGCTCAAGTATGTGGCTGGATAAATGTTTCCTGAGTGTAGATATTCACCCATACACTTCTGGATTTCTCTTTGATAAGTAGCTGCTGGCTCCTGCTGAGTGATTATCTGCAAAAACTGTACTAAGAGGAAAGGTGCCTGTACACAAGCTCTAATCAACGAACTTTGCTACTCATCAATTCATATTTCCAAGAGCGTGCATTGAAATGAAAGTCATTATGGATGTGCCGATTAGTAAGAAAAATTCATTGGAATTCTGTCTCTTGCCAGTGGAGATCAAGGTACTCTAATTTTAATAGACTCTTATTCAGAGAAGAGTTAAAATACAGGCTGGGGGGAGCTCAGCCCTGAGGAAAGTTTGTGGAAGATGATGGGAACTGCTCAGAGTAGATCAGACTCAGTTGCTCCTACCGGGAATGTGTTTGGTTCCCTGTGAGTGGTTAAATATTCAATCCTGCAGTCCATTTCTGGTTTTTGTTTTGTTTTACATTTTTTACTTTTTTTTCTTTTTATTCTTTTTTAAAACAGCATCTGAACTGTTTATAAGATAAAGTAATATAGTAAACTATGTAAGATAAATGATACAGGCTGACAATGTGAGAAATCTACTATTCATAACTAATTTTAATTTTTTAAGTTACCGTATGTCACAGCTAAAGTAGCACATGCTATCACTGAGCTGTCTTTGAGATTTATTGCTTGTGTTAGTGTTTCATGTCTGATTTGTTTAAAATATTTGGGGGGCTTGAGTCTGTGGTGCCATGCTGAGGCTGTGAGCTATGTATAAAAGGGTGAAAATCACAGAACCGTAGAATTACACATTTGTAGGGGTTGGAAGGGACCTCAAGAGATCATTGAGACCAACTCCCTGCTAAAGCAGTTCCTTACAGTAGGTTGCCCAGGTAAGGAATACAGGCGGGTCTTGAATATAACCAGAGAAGTACACTCCATCACCTCTCCACCACCTCTCTGTTCCAGCACTCCACCATTCTCACAGTTCTTCTTTGTGCAGGCAGCGGATGAACAGAGAGATCTGCTGTAGAGGCAAATCGAAGTAAATGCCCAATTGCCATTTAAATGCCTCTGTATCAAAAGACAGCTCTACCAAAGGATGATAACGGAAGACCTTGGTACAGGTGAAGAGAAGATTCTACAGATCTGAAGGAAGCAGAAACAATCAGATTTGAGGTTAAGTACAATGGCAGCCATAGGAATACTCACCTTCCGTGCACTGGTTAATCAGGCCTGTCTCCTCTTAGGACAGAAAGCTTCCAAGTAAGCATTTTTATATTTTATTAATCTTTGTCTTTTATCTTCCTTTGCAGTGAACCTTTGGAACAGCACAAACATTCTATTAGACAGTTACACTGTTGTGGCTGCCATATGTTCTTTACCAAGTGCACCTTTCCTATGCCATGCAATTTTTGCCTTACCAAGCAGTTAATAAATTATATTGTTATGAGCTTTCATTGCATCACATCCCAATTGCTCTCACTGAGTGGCCAGAGTTAAGAAGACATTAGCAGGCAGAACTGCTCTGACCTCATTTACTGGGCAAGCCATGGAGTCTGAACCACAGGAGCATAACCTTGTGTGTACGTTAGCATTTCAGGCTGTGCTACATGGGTTAGCAGGGAAAAGAGACAGTATCTAAGCATCTGGGAGGAAAGTCTATGACAGCTTTATTTGATATTTTTACTGGAGACCATAGAATTACTGGAATACCTGGATTTATTTGAATGGAAGTATTATAGAAATTCTCTCCAGTGGTTTCCTGCATGGAGAGGAAATTTCATTTTTCAGCCAGAATTTTGTCAGAGGGTCACAACCTCATTCTCAATGCTGACAAACTGCTGGAGCTCACCCTCTAATAAAATGAAAGTCTTGCAAAGATATCAACCCCCCAACTGGCCCATGACAGAGGGAGCACGCTGGGCGCTGCCTGGGGCCAGCGTGATGAGCAGATGTGTTTTGCCACCAAACGATGTGAGGGGCAGCATCCTCACCAGAACCTGCACTGGAGAAAAGATGCTTGTAGGAACAGACATAGGGCAGAAGTACAAAGACGAAGTGTACGCTAACAGTGTTTCTGAGGGCAGTTAACTCCTGGAGAATGAATATGGCTCTGACTCCTGCACTTGTAGGCCCTTGTGGTTTCAGAAAACGAGCATCACAAGTAAACGTGTGCAGGATCTTGACTGGTGCCAAATCCAGCCAGACTTTGTTTTCCCATGGAATTACTTCTGGTTGCTGTATTATTGGTGAAACCGTTTAAACATGCAAAGCTTGTGGCTAAAATGGGACTTCAGAAGTACCGGTCTGAACACTTTGAAATGAAACTGAAAGTTTCATTTTGGAAATCCTGATGGCATGGTACAGTCTTGCTCTACCCCATTTACCCTCTGTAAAGGCAGCAGCTGTGACCATTTCTGTGCTAGTGTGAATCGAGAGATACAGCAATCCTGTCCTCTTTTATTCCTAACATATGACTTACCAGACTAAATCAGAGCTAGAGGCCACCTAGTCCAGTTTCCTGTCTCTGATAACAGCCAGAACCAGATGCCTTGGATAAATGCATAAGAAATCTCGGTTTTGGCAAAATAGGGAATAATCTACTCCCCTTAATGGGTTCATCTTAATCTCTGAGAGTGGGAAAATGTTTGAAACCCTGAGGTATGAGCTCTTACATCCTTTCTACAACTCTCTTAGCATTAATTATCGTAACTCTGGCACATCTAAAATCTTGCTGTAATATTTGGCACTGTGTCGAAAGTAAAGCATGTTGAAAGAAGAGAACAGGACTTCTAAAAAAGCTGAGGCACTGCTGGGATTATTGACTCAAAGACCTCAGTGAGGGAACATAACACAGAGTCATGTTTCCCAGTAATAACATGGGTGTTTGACTTACCAGCATAAGGAAAAACTGGAAAAATTGGAACTCATGTTGTTTTGGATAAAACCCAAGAAGTTACTGGAGATTTACAATTAGATCATGCAGAAACTGTGGGCTGATTTGGTTTCATTTTTTCAAACAGATGTTGGAGAGATCCCACAAGATGTGGTGTGGAGGGCAACTATATTAGTAACTGAAATAAGTGTAGCTAATTTCAATTTAATGCCTTACTTTGTGTGCTAGAATCACTTTTCTAAGTGTAAATACCAAGCATATTAATTATTCCAGAAAATTATCAATTAGTTTTCTAGCCTTATAATTAAGTCGTTTTTCCTTCAAAAGAACCTTTAGAATTGTGGTTCAGATTTTCAACAGGCATTTCTCCTTTTGGCAGCAACATAATCTATACTATTGTCAGCGACAATCTCTTCTGACTAAGAGGGAAAGCAGTAGTAACTTCTATATCAGGTCATCTGGAATAGGTGAACTGAACACTGCATTACGATAAAAAATGGAGAGCAGTCCTGTGGGGCCAGGGTCCATCCCGTCTGTAATTTCTGTCCTTCCTGGGTGCGGATTGTAAGCTGTTACACATCACAGGCAGTTGCAGAAGACATGGAAATTACCAAAAGCTGATCATAGTAAGATGAATATAGGCAGTTCTGGGGCTCCTGGTCAGTGTGGGTTTGTACCATTGTATTTAATCTTCTGCTGGGGCACTGGAGACAGTCTTGGTCTGAAGGATGGCATGCGGAGTACTATCTGATAGATTTTCTCAAAGATTTAATATTATTTGATATCTTAGTAGATCATTTCTGCTTTCCTGTACTTGAGTACTGATGTTACCAGTCATACTTCACCCAGTCGTTCTCAAAGAGAATTGTTTTGTATTGTTAGATCTTTAATTATATCCTACAGTACCCAGGAAGCAAGCAGACTATTTCCCTGTTGTCCACTATTAACAAAAGCCTAGTATTACTACCAAGATGAAGTACAGTAGTCAGAAATCACCTTGCTTAGAAAACAATCTCATTGTCTTTTCCTTAAAAAAGGTAAACAAAACAAAATTGAAGCATGGTTTTTATGTTCCTGATTCTCCGGTTCATATTTTCTAAATACTGGAGGACACAGAGAGACCTAATAGGGGAAAAGCTTAACTGGGCAATCAGCCTCTCTCAGAATTCCCTCTGGATTCCTTGGAAGTCCTGCATGTAGACCACAGAGCAACCATTGCGGATGACCCTCTATTCTTGTACAGACACCTACCAAAAATATATTATCCCCATGCTTTTGACAAAGCACAAATAAGCTTAAAATTTCAAGCGATATCCATGTCCTCTAAAAATAGAGCTTCAGTCCTTACTGAGTATAACATCAGGAAACTATCAACACATGGTAGTCATTCAGCCTGCTAACCTGGTGGTTCTCCCAGCTCTCATGGTGAACATTAGCTAGCCCTTTAATTCCTCCATTAGTCACCTGTCGTATTTGTAAGATAGTAATGAGTAAATAATCAAGCATGTGACCCTCATAACAGCTCAGTGTACTTCTTAGCATAGCTGTAAAATGTTAATATTTACTGTTCTAAAGTAAAGAACTTAGGTGCTTCTGATATTCTTCCTTGTCAAGCCTCAACATAGACAGCTGTGCTACTTAGCATCCACTGTTTGAGGGTGATTCAGGCTTGATTCTTAATCAGCCATGGTTCATTTTATAAAAGTTTAGAGGGATCATAATGTTCTCAGAGCCTTGTGGACTGGGGCTGGAAATGGGTGAGCTAACCTTTAGGCACCTCTGAAAGACTGCTCTGATGTGTATTCAGTACAGTGAAATAAAGACTATAGAATAATCAATCCCTCCATCCTGTGACGGGTCAATTGCTTATTTTAGAACTGTCTTGGCCAGTTGATGATTTAATTTCCTTGAAAGCAAGAAAAATAATCATTGTGAAAGTTGCTAATGTATTCCAGGTAACGTGCATCTAAACCCTTCATTCCAATATTCACATTAGTCAAAATATACTCACAGTTGTGTATTTTGACCCTTTGCTCACTCCGTGTCACAAAATAATTATAAAAATGATTAAATGATATTAAAGTATTGAATTCTAATTTTTAAATGATTGACTTGACATTTCAATTCATTAGCTTTCAACCTGAACTGAAATTTATTCCACAGTCCTTTTCTTCTGTTCCAACTTTGTTGTTTACATGATTGTCACTAAATGAAGAAATCACTAACCAATGTTTAATTGAATGTCATGCTTTGTATGCAGTGCACTACAATAGGACTCCATGTGTATTCACTATAAACCAATCAAAACACAAGCAATTTGATTTTTCTTCTCAGTCCTGTGAATTTCAATACAATCTGGGATTTTCATAAATCCTTTTGTAAAAACCCATGTTCGCATGCATTTAAATATCACTGATGGAATCATAAAAGGAGTCTGTAATTATACTGTCAAATTTATTTTATTTTTTCCATGCATTTCTGGCAATATTTAGAGCTGCTTTATGTTTCTGCTACCAGATAAACCCAACTTGATTGCAAACCGCGTAAATTAAATAATCGGTTACTTTCTACACGCCATGTCCTTCCATAGCTTCTGAGCTCACTCAGATTGTAGAAAAGAATACCAGCTACATTTGTCTGTTACACTCACGGATGGCTTTTGGCAAACCATATATGTCAAACAGCCATTTCAGGCCCCTGTCTCTAAACCTTGCATGCTTTTTCTACTGCATAGTGACTGTGGTTGAGAAGGAATGTAACGTCCGCTTGGCCTTCACCAGGAAAGCATCCCACTGCCAGAGTGCCTCGAACTTCTCAGAAGTTAATATATAGGTGTTTCTCTCTTCCTTCCTGGGGTGTGCACAGCAGATGTCTGTCTCTCTCTGGTTCCCTTGCAGGAGATGTCCCAAGTCACGCCATACCACGCCATCCTGTATCATAGGACATGCTTTGGGAAGACCTGGAGGAAACCAAGTGGCTCATGTTTTCTGCCATTTGGATGGAGTAACAGGCAAGAACTCTTACAGTTATCTCTAGACCTAAGAGAAAAAAAACACTCATGAACAAAGGGAGAGCATGACTTTGGGAGCACATGGTTAGACTGTTCTTTGGTGGAGAAGAGACATGAACTTTGCTCTTCTCTGTTTTTTGTGGAGTTATTTTGTTGCTTTTTTTTTTTTTTCCTCAAGCGCTGGCCCAGTATTTCTAGCAGGATTGTGAAGCTATCTAATTACACACAAACCAGAACTTTTCAATTATTAATGTTACAGTCAAGTGTTTTCCTTACCTGTGGATTGAAACAGACATGTATTCTTTAGCCCATGGCTGCATCTACATAAATGTTCCTGCAGCACAAAGGCTGAGTTATTCAAAAAGAGGAAGATGGCTATGGAAGGGATCCAAGCTAATCAAATGGAAGCAATTTCAATTGTATAATCAAACAGTTATATTTTAATTATAATTGTTGCCACAGGGTAGGCCAGGATTACTTTCTGTGAAACTCTACTTAAATGTTTATTTCTGAAGAAAAATATTGTAAGGCATCTATGGCAATTTCGTTATTATTAAGAAACTAAAATGAATTTATAGTTAGCTAAGGGACCGGTGCAATTACCTACATCATCTTTCAGAACAGTAACGTAATAATAAGCCACAATGAGAAACTAGAGTCTCAGAAATGAATCAGATGGCACTAAAAGAGATTCACTGACAGGGAGCTCAAAGCTTACTGAGCTGTTATTTATTACAGGGCTAGATTTTTTAAGTTCCGCTCATGAAAATAGAGCAACAAAAAATATTGCACCACAATTAATTGTACAGATTCACTCTTCACACAAAAATAGACTAGCAAGAAATAGTCTGAAAATGAAGTTCACAAGACTGAGAGTTTAATTAATCTCCCTAAATCTTCACAGAAAACATTATTTCTCTGACAGAGGGCTGAGTATGACTCAAACTCACTTTCTCTTTATTGTCAACATCCCACCCTCTTCCATCCACCCCTTTGGGTGGTTGAGGAAGTTCTTCTGGAATCCTCCACTCCCACCATAGGTGTGTAAGTGTGCTTTGATGAATATCTAAGCTTTTCTGGCCCAGAACAAAAGCATCTGGGGTTTTAAAAAAATAGTTGAGTCAAAAGAAGGATTCACTGAGAATCAATCAACTTGCCAATGCAACCCAACTGAATAGTAATTTGAATATAAACAGGATGTGTCACTGAGTTGCAGAGCTCGGGCCATTTCCTGTCCTCAAACCCATATCTCCTTCTTTACATCTGACATAGGTCATCACCAGGCACCTTGTGGGATGGGGACCATGGCCGTGGGCTTTGCAGAATACTCTGAAAACCTACCCACATACTGTATCCTATCACATCAGAGTACAAAAAAGCAGGCTATCATAAATTCTGCATGTCAAGAGAGAGGAAACTGCTAGGTTGCACTCCATGGCTTGCAGGACCGTTCTTGTCTCTTAGAAGCAGGATTGTGCTCCACAGATGATAAGGAATAAAATAACTACAGCCAACATTTGAAGAAATGATGCAGTTTCTGAATGTGGACTGTATTGATTAGGAAACTGAAACTGCACTGGACAATGCAGAAAAAGGAGAGGTTTTATTCACTAGCAAAATACCTACTTTGTTTTGGGTAGAAATAGCAAAATGAACCTCTTGAGAAAGCTTTTATTTTTAGTGTTTCTTTTAGGAAATATGATTGGATTGAAGAAAAGTATGTTCTTCATTTCTTAACTCAAATTGTCATCACTCCCTACATAATTTTGCATCAGCAATGCAGTTTGACTGTTCTTTGGTCGGCTTTTTCTCAACACCAGTGACTCATCTTTAAAACTGACCTGTTATTAAAAGGCTTCTGGCCTACGGGAAAACATTTCATTTCAGTCAGATTGCAACAGAAATTTCCAAACACTGGTTCAGACCCCACCAAGAAATACTTAAAATCTCCTGAACCTACACTGCCCCCACACAGATTCTCTCAGAGCTGAAAAAAAAAAAAAAGATGCATCAACAATGATGCAATGATTTATTTTAGGCTGGCAGAAGAACTGTAGACACAATTGTTAAATAAAAAGAAAAAAAAAAGAAATAAAGAAGAAATTCACTGCTTGTATGCATAGAAAAGTCACAGAAGAAAATGTAATATAGATTCTTAAAGTAAATTTTACTTTCTTCAGTATGAAAGCAAAAATTACAAAATGCCCCAAATGCTGTAATGGCAGGTTGAGGCCAGCCTTTGAACACCTTATTGCCTTGAGAAAATGTACATTCTGTGTTCAGAAATAATTGCTATCCTGAATCTTAACATGTCTTGGGCTGAAGTCTAACCTATGCAGGTGGTTCTGCTAAAAAAGGAAAAATCATTCCAGGGTGCTGGAAGAAATTGTAGAGAGAGAAAGAACTTTCTGATGGTTCTTAACATATTACTATGACTGCTTTACCACTTTATCTAACATATCAGCTTCCAAATAATTTACTCACACTAAACTCTTACATAACTGCTATTAGTTTTACAGCTATTGTTTTTCCTTGAATAGAGCTGCTTGGAGATGTTTCATGCTTATAATATCATTTGTTTTTAAAAGGTATTTTTTGCCAGAACCACTGCCAAATAGCTGATAATTTCACCTTATAGTTTCATTTTGCATTGGCTTTACATTACAGAAAACAAACAGAAAAAAGTGCAGGGAAGTTTTAAGGCCAGATTTCACCTTCTTCACATACAGGCTGATGTTAATCCAAGACAAATCCACTTTGGAAATTTACCATATGCAACAGCATCATTTAATTACCAGATAATTACTGCATTCAACTAGAACCTTTTCAGAGCAAGGTCTGTTCAGCCTGAAGGCCTGGGTGAACAGAGGAACTAGTTACAGCTTCCCCATTTTATCCACCAGTTTGTGCCACTCTGAGCTCTGACCCTGGAATGCTTTAAGGAACAATTGATGTTTTCTCACTTCTGCCATTCTACCTGAGAAGCCCCTTACACTCTCCTTTCTCTCAATCTTTCTGTTTCATTCATTTCGTCCAAACAGTCTTCCTATATCTCCTTTGTGCCCAGAGCCATGTACGGGAACTTGGTTGTAAAAGGATTTGAAAGTGATTCTGTCCATATCATATATGGTTCCTCTGTCCTGGTAACATCGTGGTGTTTCCAGAGTCATTTCTGCTGCCTCTGTCCTAGCGTTAATGTTACAGTTAACACCACATTATTAGATTATACATAGGCTTTTGCAGATAGCTCTTAAACATACCATCATTTACAAACTTTCTGCAAGACATGACCTTTTCTCAGGAACTAAAGCTTCCTTGAACCAATCATGCTATATGCAGGCAAAACAGGCATTGCAAATTTATTTATATAACCTCATCACAAGCTCTCTTTCAAACATTTGCATATTTACACCTTCTTTTTTTATGATATAATGAGAGACCATATGCAGTACAGAAATAATAACCTTTCATAGGGAGGTTCTTTCATGCCATGGTCTAGATATGTTATGGAGTTATCATGGCCAGTCTGAATGTGTCATTTTCTTGTTAGTGGTGTCCTGGAAGTTTTGCCAGTGTTTCAGTGGAGCGGCAGCAACCAGATCTGGGAATCATTTGCCTCTCTTCAGTGTTTCTAACCATGATAAGGGCACACCTTGGTCGAATGTCATGGTGATGGCAATTTTTTCAATAGACAAATACTTAACACTTTCTGAAAACTGCCTCCCTTTTGCATCTCTGGTTAGAAGCTCTGAACCATTAGCTGACTGATACATAGTAAGTACATTTTTAATGTATGTATTTTGAAATTCTTATATCAGATTTTAAATTTTGGTTTAAACCACATAGGCAGCTTTAGAAGCTATAGAGAAAATGACCAAATCACCACCACCATTTTTAACTTTGCTGCTTTCACTGACGATGGCTAGAGAATGTCTTTGGTATCCTGGAACTGCTGTTTTACCACTTGTATTACTTTTTCTTCACCAGTATCAGCTGATTCAACTCTGATGTTCTTGTCTTAATTGTTATAGAACATTGTGTCCTACAGGAAATAACATGGCAACACTGGTACATAAAACAACAGGACGCTCAAAGGTTGGGATGATATAATAAAACAAAAAGCAGGCAAGTAAGCCACATCTGCTCCTGGCAATGGGACTCTTTGGTTAGTGATTAAAATATGTACAATATGTTCACAATAGAGTTTGAATAAACAGATAAGCAAAAGTCCATCAAATGATGGCACAAGTATTGTTTACCTCACCAGTGGGAACAGGACTGCAACACATCAGAAGTCACGTAATCTTTTCAGTGCTTTCTTTCCAATGTTTCGCATGTCACAAGTTTCAAACAAATCTCTGAATGAGGTGAAAAGTTAAATTTTCATAATTGAAACTAACTGAAAACAGAAAACCACGAAGCTGGTTAGACCTAATTCAATTTTTTCCAACCCCTTCTTTTCCTTTACTGCATTTTACACACTAAACCTAAGTTAGTCCCCCAAATTTCCCAATGATCACTAGCCATAGGGAGAAAAGAGCATAGTTTGACAGAAATATTCTGAGACCAGAAATTTCATAAAACTGCATTTATTTCCAACACATTTTGTATTGAATATATCAGCATCTCTCAAGGCTGTGAAATGAAACAAAACTCTTTCTGGAAAATATCTGTATCATACAGTTTTCTCTAAAGCAAAGAGCAGCATCCATGGAAGAACGATTCTCCTACTCCTCACCACAGCAGAGGGGTGCACCATGAAGACACCATTCCATCCCTGCCCTGTCCGATGCATCATGAGAGTAGGACAGAGAAAGGAAGAAGATAAATGGCAACATATACAGGTACAGGTTACCTCCCGTGGGAAGGAAAGTTAAGAAGCAAGTTTCCTGTTCTGTTCCCATAGAGTGGGATCTCACATCTTTGTTTTTGACAAATAGGGAAGCATCTACTTGCATCTTTCCCTTTAAAAGCAATGTTCCATGAGCCAGGGCAATCCAGACCCAAATGTTTGCTGCTGCATTTGCCAGCCTGTACCACAACCCAGTGGCCCAGCATCCCCAGGTTTCTGATCAACCCACAGCCACTTGACACATTCCTCTCGCAGATTCTTCACCTGCAGCTTCAAAAAGTTGTAGAAGGAGACATCTGCAGTAGTTTAGCCTCCCTGGCATGACACAGTCAGTAATGGCCACTGGCTCCTAACTTGTCAGAGCACACTTCGTTTCCATGTAATTGAGAAGCAGACTAAGTTTGCACAGATTATATGGCTGGTTTAATGAAGTTTAGTGAAATGAGCTCATTAATGCAGCTTTTGAAGAAGTTCCATTTTCTACATCGCAAGGCACAATTTTACAATCATTCAGCACTAACATTAAAATCTCTCCAATTCTGCCACGCTGCCAAATCTCAGAGTGCGTGTGGAAACTCCAGAAGTTCCTCTAATTGCTTGTAAAATGCAATTGCCATCATCTACTAATGTGAGATGGGGCTGCAACTGGCATTTCCCTAGCTGTGAATGGGATCTGCTTCTGCTGCTCCCATTTACTTGGGATATATACTGGCAGTATAACACTTCAGAAAAGCAAGCAGGTGCTGATGTGTAGGGGAGTATGTGAACCCCTGTAGGAGTAAAATATTTAACATGAAGACTTCTTGTGTCTCTGTAAGATACCGAGAAGTCAATTCACCTGCTTGTACCTAGTCGTACAAAAGACAATCCATGTTCTTGAGCAGAATGGAAGTTATTTTTTTTTTTCACTCTTGATGGCATGATGGCACCTGTTTGCCCAGGTATCTGCCATAATTTATTCAAAGCTTGACACCTGTTGGAGGTGTTTAAATTTCTCCAGGTGGCTGTTTTAATATACAGCCTGCCTAGCTGTATGATACATAAATCAAGGCAAGGTTCTTCAACAGCTTTGTAGATCACCATTGTAAGATTTCCTGTCAGTGTAGAAAACACAAAGGAAAATAAAGAGGGAAAAGGAAGAACTTGCATTTGAGAAGAGTTTGTGTGCTTACTGACAACAAGAAAACAGATGGATAGAGAAGGATGGCAGAAAATGTGCTTCAAATCTTTCATCATACTTTTTTCCTTAAAATTTAATCTTTAACTCTATTAATGCAAAAAATCTATCAGTGGTGACTTTGAAGAAAAGGGTGACATTGCTCTGGCTTTAAAATATTTTGAAAACTGCTTGTGAAGAACTTTCACAAGCAGTCTCTGTATGTCCTTGCAGCCACCCAAATGGTTGTCAGAAGCCACAAGCAATAACTGGGATGTTTCTTCACTTCTCCCACTTGTCTCCCCTCTTGAAAAGGGAGCAGGCTGTAGGACAGATCTTCTTTCACAGCAAAGAAATCTTGAAACATTTTTTCCTCCTGTTGTGTCCTTCCTATAATAGCCAGGAAACCCACCTGGCAGGGGAAAGAAGTTCTGAGGAGCAAAACTTAACACAAGAACAGATGAGATCAGGTTTTCTTTTTTGTTAAAAAAGAACTGTACTCCCCACAACATTCTTTGGCTAAAATACTGAGGTCAAGTGGATAGCCAGTTCACAAAGGAAAAGGTAGTAATTATCTTTAGCTCTCCAAATAGGCATCAATCACTGATTAATTAAGTTCACAATGTAAATGGGCAGCACTAGACTTCTCTACGGAGGAAAAGCTCATGTTGTGTACAGTTATTTCCATTTACAAACATGTGCTTCGTTTTACATATAAATACAGGGCCTTGGGGTGACAAATAACATCGCTATGGGAAAAGAGTAAACAGCTCACAGAGAATAATTTACATGATTTAATATAGCTTTACTTCCTGTTCATAGAGTATATGTAAACAGGTTATGATTTTCTCCCATTATTCAATCAAATTAACTGGACTGTATATATATAAACTTCTTTACATTATTTTATCATGAGATCAGTTGCAAAACACAGTATCTGAGATTTGAAGTATCTGACTCCGGGGAGTCACCGACCCTGGAGGTGTTAAAGAGATATTTAAATGTTGTACTGAGGGACATGGTTTAGTGGGAAATATTGGTGGAATGGTAGATGGTTGGACTGGATGATCTTGGAGGTCTTTTCCAACCTTGGTGATTCTATGATTCTATGATTAAACTCTGTTGGTCCAGTGTTCAGTTAAATCACAGGAAAGTATTTCTATTCCATCCTTGGATGGACTCATACTGAATATGAGGATTCACCTCTTTCTTGCATTTTCAGCACACAGAGCAATTTAGTTCTGCACCTTTCTAGAACATTTGCATGTTGCCAGAACTTTAACTTGTAAGGACAACAGTGAAACTGGTATGAATTTGAATTTCAAAATGCTCTGTGGTATGGGTCTAAGACCACAATAGAAGAGTAACAGAGCAAAAACATGATTACTGCATATAGGAGTACCCCAGACACTGAAGGGAGCCAATGCCTCCTATAATCAAACTTCTCTTTATCAGTTAAATGAAATGAAATGTGTCATTTTTGTCAATACAAAGAAAAAGTCTTTCTCATAAAGGGTCATTCTATCAATCACTGAAATACGCATGACAGCCAATCATTACAAAGCAAAATAAATTTTAAATGATTCTCCAGTGACTAAGACAGCTAGCAATTTCTTTATTTTCCCTCAAATATCTTTGACACTCCTGCTTGATTTTTAGAAGCTAGATATGAAATTATTTCTCTCAAATTTCTCTGATCTGTGAAATTTCTTGAGGCTCATAGAGTATCAGTCATTGTGGGAAAGAGTTGCCCAGTTATCCTACATTCTTTCAGGGAGAAGCCAAAGGAAGAAAATTGATGAGGATGGGAAGTATAGTGCTAAAGATGATTCCCACTATGTGCCAACACAACCTCTATGCTTTATACAAAACAAAACATAAAGAGCTATTCTGTATAATCTCATAGGCTTGTTGCGCTCTCATTGCTCCTAAGATCTTTGAATAAACAGTGGAAGAGAAATCAAGAGAGAAAACAGATTTGATAGTGCTGATGGCATTAAGCCTCAGAGATTAGCTAGTTTGTATCAGCACAGATGGTGACCTCCCAGAGGAGACTTGGACCTTGGTGCATCTAAGTGTTACGCAAACACAGAATAGAGACAGTAGCTGTCCCACAGGGTTTACAGTCTGAGTAATCACTTTCTAAACAGTTACCCTCATTCAAGTTCATTTGTAGCTTGAAGCACTGTTCAGTGTGAGCTAGAATATCAGAGTAGAGACAAAAGTTCTCAGTTGGGTAAATACGTTATTACTATTATTTTTACTATTACTATTAATATTTTGCTAGATTAAGAACGGTAAAGAGGGTAGAGATTGGCAGGTAAGTCATTCCTGACCAGTGATGTGCAAACAGGTTACTACGTAGTTGCAGAAAAGGTCGAAGAACAGTATGGGATAGGTAGAAGTACATGCTGGATGGCAGTTTCTACTTCAGATGGAAACTTCAAGTGGGCTTTTGCAGTTGGGCTGTATCTGTTTTATTTGAAATGATGGGTGAACGTTGTCTGTGAACTTGCTGTGACTGTGGCCCACTATTTCAACTGAAATAGGAGCTTCTATTCCATGCAAAATATGTAACTAATCTGGGAAGTGGTTCCAAGTTTTCACCTCATTAGCCATTTTGGTGGAAAGCAGCTGTATAAAGATATATATATGAAATCCAGGTGTGAAAGATTTTAATGTTATATGGCAATTTCTAATGAAGCGTTCATCAAGCACAAAAACTGTGATTTCAAGATTTCCACCAAGCCAAATAGAACACCTTTGAGTGCATGTATTTTAATAGCCCACACTTGTTGAAAAATTTTGGCAATGCTTTTGAGAGAATGGGCAATTCCTTAAAGTCCAAGGTTTCTCTCCTCTCTCAGCTTTTTCTTCTATTACTCTTTTCTTATTCAGCACCAATTTGCTGATTTGCAGTCCCCAAAGACCTGTGTATTATTTTCTTATTCAACTTCCGTTTTGGCTAGGCCTCAAACCAAAGTCTGTGTTGCATGCTTAGAGATTTATTATTAAGTACAGCCTGGTGGTTCTTGAATCCTGCCTTTTGTTTTCCCAGGCCTAAATCCACAGAGGGACTAATAAGCCTGAAGTGGAACATGGGAATTTAGGCATTTACGTACAAGAGCACAATTCCTAAAATGTCCTATGTAAAGCCTAGTTGAAGTCTCTAGATATCTGAATTTGCATTTTTAAAGTCTGTAGGTATTTAACTTGCACCTCAAGAAGTGCTGCCCTCTCAAACATCACAGCAAGTTAGTGCCTCGTGTGCTCTGGGGCTCTACAGCTTGTTAAGTTAAGGTCTGAGTCAGGCACCCAAGCCAAGCGTAGAGTGCATAGAAGCAAATTACACAAAAAAAAACACAGCAATGAAGGCAACTTTCACCTAGGAGGATGCTTGTGTCCATGTCATCTACATTGTCTCTGCTCAGCCTGTAATAGAAATTATAACTGTATATTCTGGTGACTGGGAAACAGAACCATACTGTGTACATCCCAGCAGATACGGACAGATACAGCCAGGATGTTCATTAATGCTCCCCTGTGAATATGACATAAAGTAGGAAATTAGTCAATTGCCCTCTGACACAGCATTAAGTCATAAGTATTCAATCTACACATTTAAGAAGCTTGTTGACAACCTGGAAATGATCCAGAAACACTTTTGCAAAGATACTGAGACTCCAGAACCCACTCTGCAGCTGGAGACTCCAGGAACTCCGGTGCCAGAGAAGGTCAAAGGGTGATTGACTCGTGCCCCATAAGTAAGGAAGAATAGTCTGTATTAGTGAAAACATAGAAATTAGGTTTCAGTGTAGGGAAATTAGCCTTTATATTTTTGGTAATAAGTAGTGACAATAATGGAACAGCGGGACTATATACACAGAGTTGGAATGAATTCTCCAACCCTTCCATTCATTATATATAAACTGCACTCTGGACTGTGCCCTCAGACTGTAAGAGAGTAAAGACTGGACACAGAAATGAATTGGGTCAAGTCTACGGTTCTGAGGTGCAGGGATTCATAAGGTCACCAAAATGGTTGGAGACATTTTTAAGAACTTATGTACCTTATGGGAGAAGTCCTCAAGTATTTAACTCTAGGCGGTATACCTTCTGTCTTGTTTTACTTTGAATCTTTCAATGTATGACTTAATATGACTTTCGTTTTCATTCTCCAAGACTGTCTTTTTGGCATGGGTTGTCATGATTTTTTATCCCCTAAGGATGTCAGAAGGTTCTGCATTTTGTCAAACTTTGTGGTAAATAACTCAAACATTTACTTCCCTATTTCTCCAGCTGCTGCATAGATAGAGTGCAGGACCTTTTCTCCAAGCCAGTATATCATGTCTTGGATCTGTAAGGTAATTCTAGGAACAATCTGAGTGGTTTCTATGACACTGAACAAGACATAATGTTGATCAGTAAGTGTGGTAAAGTCATTAGTGGCTGCACATAGGCATAGTGGTGAGAGAGTCATTCTGTGCTCAGGATTTCTATGCTGCTGCCAGTCTCTAGTGTAGGCAGTATGTCATATCTCTGTACTCTGCTCTGATAGCAATTTCCTCTGGCTACTTTTATCACTATTCTGGCAGTGTGATACCTGCCATTTCTGTTATACTTATTACACAAGCATAGTTCAGTTGAGTGATCTGGATCATGTATACAAACAAAATACAACAATAGCAATTAAGGGGAACCTTAAGTCACCAGCAGTGACTTAAAAGAAGATAGAAATCTGTGATATTCCATATACTGTTTGCCCATAGAATTTCTGTTCTGGAGCCAAAATTGCCAGTACCAGAGGCTTGGTTCCTGAGAAAGAACCATTGTACTTTCAAAGGACTCTGCAAAGCAGTAATGAAAAGAAAACTTACTTTATTTAAATTAAGGATGTCTGTGAGTCATTACTGATAAGGTTTGCTAGGAACTGTAGAATTTACTGGATGTGTCAATGCCACAATTTGGGTGTTTTTTCTTGAACTCCAGGTGAGCCACAGAAGCGGAGGGGTTATGAAAAGCTATCTGACTGATGTGTTGAGCTCCTGGATTTCAACCATGCTAGGACTGAGTGATCTTACAGCTTAGTAATGACAGGAATGATTACCTCTCAGGATGAATGTAATGTTGCATTTCAGGGCTTAGGTGCATAACTGCTTTCCTCTTATTATATCTCCCTTTTGTACTCGATGTATTCTAGTCAATGACACTGTAATTTCCCAAGCAACTCCTGCTTTTGTAAGGAGCCCTCCTAATGACTCTGCCTTGCCTCATTTTCTCCTCAACAAAATGAATATCTCCCATGCCCTAAGCAAAGCCTGTTTTTATTTCCACTCATTTATTTTTGTGCTTGCTGTGATGGACCTTAAAGTTCTGTCCATTTTCAAAAGTTAATGAATTCTATGCTCAGGAAAATCTTCATGCTGTCAGCCTGGGATGCTGCAATACTACAGCTGTCCACTGTGCCTGGCCCTGTGCTCTGCTACCTGCACCACATAGCCCAAGCAGTGAACTGGATCTTACTGGGAAGTACTGGGCAGTCCAACAGTGGATAATTTCCAGCCCCTCTGCCTAATTGCAACGTGTTGTGGATTTTAAGAAGAGCATCTGTCACACTGACTCTAGAGAAAAGGAGGGAAGTAATCTGCAAACTCTCGTAAGCTGAGGCAGGTAAGCCACAGGGTACCATCACCAGCCTAGAGCTAAAGGCAAAGATCATGTGAAAGCCATAGTAGTTTTGGACTTGGATTAGACATTTGGCATGAAATACACTCTACCTCAGTCATCCTCCAGCATCAGGTATTTCAAATACACTGATTCTGCCTCCTCACATTTTTGCTGTTTGTTATTTTAAATGTTGCTTATGACACTTAAGATAGTGAATCCCATGCTGATTTTTCACTGATATCTACCAGATACTGTACACAGTGTCAGATCCACAAGCCTTGACAGACCCCTCCATACCAAGTCAGTTTGCACATGTTTGGTGTGGTATGTAAGATGTATTCCTTGTTCTATTCGTTATGCAAGACAAGTTCTGAAAGGCAGTCAGAATTCCTGGATACATTCATGACTATGAGGGAAATCCTCCAAGTCACAGAAGACAGACAGTAGAAATCAAGCACTTTCATCACTGTTCTGTCTTCAAAAATCTCCTCTGCTATATTTTACAGCACTTCGTTTTTCTTCCATTTTCTCTACACTGCAACTCCGTAGAACATGATAGCTGGTATTTTCTTTCCCTGGTCTTCTCCACTAATCACTATTTCTTTCTAGGAAGTACAATATTCAAAATTCTAGTATTTGTTTCATATTTATAGGCTTTTGTTTTTTTCAGCATACGCCCAAATAAAGAATCTAACAATATAAATGACACTTGCATCCTCATTTTTGCATTCACTTCATGCAGAATATATTCATACTCACGGCACACTTACTAAAGCACAATATCCCTTTAAATCACTTGGAACATAATATCTTTAAAGGGCTGATTAAGTAGTTGCCCCTATCAATGTAACTACTGCCTGCTAAGTGTGCTGTTAAATCAGCAGCTCATCAAATGGCCCGATGTTAGGATGTAACAAGTTTCTGATGGAGTTGTGCTCCTTCAAAGAACACGTGTTTTTTTCATCACCCTCTTAGTCACCTAATTTGACTGAGATCTAAGATCCTAATGCATCAATCTTGTTAATTCTCTTGCCAGTACATAAGAAACTGAAGCAATAAACCACAACCTGTTTGTAGTGGTGCTAACATTATTATGTAGTACATCAGCAGACAGGAGCAGTGCTTTTCCATTAAATTTCAGCCAATACAACAAGCCTGTAGCTCTTGGGAGTGTCTGTCTTGTCTTTTTTCTTTTCTTCTTCTTTCTAAACCACTGATGACTCTCCTGTAGCACCGACCCTATATCCACTCTACTCACTGTTGGGTTTTGTGTGGTACAACACTGACATACATCTCTCTATTGCACTTCATCTTTGCTTGATGTTGTCATTTCTGTATTGCAAATGTTAAGGCTACAATTAAAGCCAGCAGGTGATATTCTACAAAACTGTTAAAAAATGTACAGCGGGGTTAAAAAATATTTTTCCTTTAGTATGACTCCTCTGTAAGGCTGAACTCTTTCTGTTTAAACATAAAAAAAGAATTATCTGAGGCAAATAGCATCTATTTCAAAATGTCAGCTGTGAAGCTGAAGTTTGGCAAAGTTGTATATACAGCTATAAATATAACACAGAATATGATAACATGCAGTGTTGAGAAACTGTAAGCATCACTGATAACAGCTCACCCTTGACAAGCTGGCTTTATCAAAAAAAAAGAAGTTAGATTTCAAAAATGGACACAAAAGAAAATGTAAGCGAAGTGTCCCATAAAAGCCTCAATGAAAAGTAGATGGAATGAAAACCATAAGACAAGATTTTAATGGCAGTTTTGTCTGAATAAAGGCTACAACATTCATGCCCTTGGGAGTCATGGTCATGCTGGTGCATGGGAAAGGGAGAGAGGGAGTTCTTCTGGAGGTTCCCCCCGCCCCTTACATTTGGGGCAAACTCTGAGTTGTTTCTTCCTTTCTGCTGCCTGGTTTTCCCATCCTTAATTATAGTGCTTTGTTTCCTCCCAGAAAAAAATAACAACAACAACAACAACAAAACACCCTTCTGCATTTGCCAGAACATGCGTATTCCCCATTGGTGGTTGTTAGAGATACCCTACTAGTATATAACTTTCCATGCGAGGGCTGCCATGGTAACACAATTTACTGTATACTGGGGTTAATATGTGCATAGACACAGAATAATGTGCAGACACACAAATTACTGCTTCCCTATGGACTTCTTCTTCTGGCACTGATTTTGTTGCTGTTGTTGGACACATGCTTTATACATTAAAGACAGAAAAGGCCTCTCTGCATTTGTTCTTATATGCTGAATACTAGGATACATAACAGAAATGTGTTTTTTACACTTGGAAGGGGAAGAGGTTGCAAAATCATGAATGCATTTATGCTCATGAAAATGCTACGTGTAAGTGAAATAAAAGATGAACTGATCTCCAGGAATTTTTACAAATGGCAAACAATCAGCCAATTGTTTGTTAGAGGTCCAGCCCACATGCAATGGTAAAAGGTTCTTTATTCTAAAAAAGGAAAATATCATTTTGAAAAATAAATGAATGAGGCAAAATAAAAGCTTTGCAAGATAGCAATGGGATTTCCTGTTCTGCAGCTGTGTGCTATTACCAGCTATAGTATATCACTCAAAAGCTGCTTTTAAAGGGGTAACTGTCAGCCTACGGGGATTAAGATTGAGAATTTGCAATTCATCATCTTTATTTGGAAGTCTGGTAGCTTGCCTGCCCAAATTAAATATTTTCTCTATCACAAGTATACTTTTCAATTAGTTAGAAACATGGACTGCATTTGATTTCAATAAACAAATTACAAACTCTTGAATCTTTATTAATTTAAATTCAGTCTTGCAAAACACATGGCACTCTGAGATATCTTAATATAATTATGCCAACCTACTTTTCCGATTGTCAGAGGCTCAAACATTAACTCAATTGCTTCAAATACAGCATACTTTACGTGGGCTGTCACTATCGAGCTCCTTTAGGCTTTTGCCACAGAAATTTTGCAAAGTGTGACATTTAACACAGAATTAGGCCCAAGTTTCTACCTTCTCTCTCTCTCTCTCTCAGGTCTCTGACCTTCTGGCTCAGCTGTTCCCACTGCAAGCCTGGCTCATGCGTTCCACACACAACAATTCAGCTCACTTTTTCAAAGGCAGGCAGGTGTGTTTATGCATCCATATATGTTTTGCAGGTGACATGTCCTGGACTCTACAGACTTGGTTCCGTCATACTATGTACCACACGTGTATGGAGAACGTGCTTCCTGAAATGGCTTGAGGGCATACAGGAAGCAGCAGGGTCCTTGATTTAATTCAGTACCACTTTTCTAAGATGGCATTTGACATTAATTGGTGAGTAGAGCAGTTAATAACAAAAATTAATACAGCGCAAACCTCTTCTCAACTAACTGCCCATTTTATGAAGTGTGAGATGGGGGATACACTAGCCTATGAATCTGAAAATCTGCTTTTGCCAAGTTTCCACTGACTTAACAAGGGCCTAGTGAAATTACCAAGGCTGCAAGACAACATACCATGTGTTACCATGTGTCATTATGATCTCTTGCATACAAGCTACTCATGGATGCTTATGAGCTAGCCAGGGATGGATGTTGAGTGTCAGCCCAAGGCATGCTAATTCATGTTCAGAGTCATACTGGCAACTGCTACCTGGTTTTCATGGTAGAAAGAGTCTCAAAAGCATAAATAACTTTTGCTTCCAGTGGGATTTAGCATTTCTGGAAACATCACCCGTACTTTCTACTTCTTGGCCATAGAAGCCTCCTTCTAACCCTGTGGCCAGACAATAGCTCCTACAAATTCCTGCATGAAGCTCTTTGCTAGCTCTAATCACTGCCAGCCCCAAGTTACCCAGGAGATCACGGGCCCCTGTGTTTTCAGTACTGGATTCTCCATTAAAGCCATGAACAGTAATGGTTTGAACTCCAGTTAATGAAACATAACTGCACAAGTGGAGGTATTCAGCTATCAGCACAACGGAGAGTAGAAATAAATCCAGATAAAACGAGTAAGTGCTACACTGCAGTGCTTCCTTGGACATTAAATGATTAAACCAGTGAGGACTAACTGCATGTAAAACTGTTCTTCCTTCAGTGAAGGAAAGTGTGCTGAGAGGAAATCTCCTTCAGTAACCATAAACACAGAGTAAAAGCACACATAGGATGCCATATATTATTCACCAGATATAATCGCTTCCTTTCCAAAATGGACAAACAGGCAAAAGTCATTATCATAGAATCATGGGATGGCTTAGGTTGGAAGGGACCTTAAGGCCCACCCAGCCTCAACACCCTGCCCCCGCCCAGGTCAGGGCCCAGGGCCCACCCAGCCCAGCCTTGGGAACTTGCAGGGATGGGCACCCCCAGATCTGGCAAGCAGTGCCAGGGCCTCACCACCCTCTGAGTGAAACTTTTTCTCCTAATATCTAATCTAAATCTTCCCTCTTGTAGCTTAAAGCCTAAAAAAGCTGCACTCCCAGGTGACGCTACCATTGCTCTTCAGTGATTGGCCATGTGGGTGTGGCCCTGCCGGTTTGTAGGTTGGGTGTATTAGAACATTGTTAACATAGAACACATAGCAGAAGCAGTCTTATCATTGGTCTCCAAAAACTAGGTATAAATTAGCCTTCATAAATATTTAACCATGCTTTTGAAACTTACACAAGAAAAAAGCAGAATATTTTCAATTTTTGCTTACATGCAACATGATGCAATACTCATCTTCAAACACAGAAAAGTAACAACTTCAGATACAGTTTCATGAAATAACAACCGCCTCCTAAAACAAATTAGAGGCCAAACCAACAAACTGGCAGATCTGTCCAAAATAAACCATATTTACGTGTGCAACAATTGGTTGCTAATCGTTAATCTAGTTGAAGTTCTGTAACTGCTACAGAAGAGGCAGGTCCATTCCTCTTCCTTTTCAGTGCTGTTGAAAAATAATATGGTTACTTGACTCCATGGATCACAAACAAAATGTATCAGATCGTGTGTGTCTTCTATGCTTTATTACATAGAAAAAACCATGCTTGAGTGCTTTTCAAACAAAGAAGACTCAGATTATGATGGAAAGTTCTGGAGTGAAATCCTTAATTGGCATAATCTGACACTCACTAGAGTTTCTGGAGAAATTCCCCACTGGTCTTGCTTAGCAGAGACTGAAATCATCTTTTGTCCACGTTTTGTCACCTTCTCTCCAAGCCTCCCCAAGGTACAGTAGAGGCCATACATGGAGTCTGGTCCCAGTCCTTCTAGTAGCCTCATTAGAAGCTGGACAAAATTAATCAATTTATATTTTTTAACCCAATTTGTGTTTTTTAATTAATTCATTTTTTTTCCACTTAGTGGAGTTTTTCAAAAATCTTTCTAGTAGTTTCAGATTTATGAAATACTGCACTAAGAATGAAAGAATGCTTCTCAGGACACCTCTGCTACGTATAGTGCCTAACCTGCAGGCACGCTGTTGTGTAGTTCTTTTACGAACTGAAACAAATGCACTGAACACATTTCAAACTATACATGATTATTCATTTTTCCCTTTCTCCAAGTTCATAAAGTTCTTCCTAAAATGACACTCCATCATCTTATACCTGTAAAAGAAGAGCTTTCCTCTGCAAAGCCATGATCCAAGAAACTATTAAACTTCAGGATAGCTTTGGTGCCTTTCAGTTCAAGGTTAGGAAGTGATATGTATAGTGCCTGAGTTTTCATAGTGACGTATGTTATCTCAGAGAGATAACTGAAAGCAACAATTTCTGCAGTTATGAAGCCTAATAATAGAGAAATGCTTTCACAAAACAGGCAAGAAACTTTAAAAAAAAAATCAAATTCAAAAATGAAGAAACTCATTAAAACCAGGACCGGTTCCTGGAGGGAAAAATGAAAAAAGCACACTGTCTGTACTGTGTGAGTATTGTACATGTTCATCCAATTTTTGAGTGCTATAAAAAATGGTTTAAATCTAATGTGCAGGTTACATTTCCAAGCCATGTTTCAAAAAAGGTCTTTTCCTGATGGGAAAATCATGATACAGTTTAAGTGTTGCCATTTCAGAAAGCAGAAATGTTACACAGTGTGAAATTATCTGACTGTGGGAGAGATGAATATGCTATTTACTATGATAAGTACTAGTTATGTCCAGTCATTCAGAATTTACTCTTTAATGTGTGCAAGGGGAATGCAAGCTACCTAGGCTGCAATTAAATGCAGCTTAGGCTACTGAAGTGATGAAGAAATAGTAAGAGAATCATAGAAAAAATCTTACAAGTGAGCTACAAGAGGGGCAAAAAAGATCTTAACTGCAGAAGCGTATCTTCTGGTAGGCATAACAAAGTAGATCAGGAAGAACAGATACATTATGGACCACAGGTTCTATATGGAAGAGGGAATGAGTTAAACACCAGCAAATGAGCAGGTCAATATTTTGCTAAGAATGAATTGGTTTTGATTGCTGCCCTCATCCCAGGTTTAGCTGCCCCTTCCCACAGAACATGGAGCACTCTGCTTACGTGCTTTAGTAGATGAAGTTAAATGGAACAAAAATAGACCAATCCTGCTATTTTTATTTACTTTAATTCTCAAGCAAGCATTATTATTTTGTTGATTATAAACCAAACCCACATTTTTTTCTAGGACTTCTGAGAAGAGGCCAAAACACAGTTTTAGGTGGAAACTATAAATAACTTTTCTCAAGTAAAATTTTACTCACTTTATCAGGAAAATTAAATGCTTCATATTGGAATTCTGTTCAGAAGAGGACCCCAGCTGGATACCATTCATGTCCATACTCCCCTGTGTAAACTTTGAAGGTTGTCAGGAAAGTATGAAAGAATCAATAGAAAATAGGATCTGCACAGAGTATGCCAATGGAAAACATAACCAGTGCAGTGATGATACCTGACTCTAGAAGCCGACCACTCATTCACAAAAGGGAAAACAAGCACATTTACTGACAGCACCAAAATAAATTTTACAATAAATTCCACTTAAAAGTGTCAACAATTCCAGAAGTCATAAGAAATGAAAAATTCAAATTTCTGTTTAAATATGCACGTTTGCAAACTTACCCACACATATAGCCAGTGATCCTCCAGATTCTCACTCTTTTTTTCAGAGAGGCACAAGACATATCAAGCCAAGAAAAATAAGCTTGCCTGTGATTTCTCACTCTGCTACATGGGTAGAAAATCCTCAGAACCTGAATGAATAGCATAGCTGCAAATTTCTGCTATGGTATGATCAGTCTGAATCTAGCCAGATACATTTTTTGAAGTCATTAATTTTAATGACAATTGCTGAATTAATTTTAACTGTTTGCAAAAGAATACTCTCTAGAGATTCAAAAATAATCTAAAAGCAGGTGATGGAATAGTAAAGGCTTATATTCCTTTTATGTTATCTGAGCTACAAGGGTAGAGGGCTAAAGTGAGAGTATATAAACTTAAACTTTAATATCTGTTAGTTTTACGTAATTCATAAAACTTTCCTGCCGTATTCCATCTCACTGATCATTAAATTGGTGATCTAAGAATAATAATTGCAATTATTATATGTGAACTTAGCATAGAGGTGAGAGCAGCATGCATTAAATTTGCATGTGAAAATTTATGCACAAATATTAGATTCCTGATTTGGTGTGCCTGGACTGATATGACGTGAAAATACTTCCTTTTTGACGTAAAGACATGGCACTGAACTTCAGAAAACTTACTTCCTAGTTGTGCTTGTCAGTACTAGCTAGAAACCATGCATCTCAACACCTCAACCCTTGAGAATAAAAACTGAAAATAAAGCCTCTGTATAAAACAGAAGATGTAGCCAGATAACAGGTAAAAATAAAGAAGAATAAAAGAATAAGGAAATAAAAAGATAAGTGATTAAAACACCAACAGAATGTAAAGCTTTTCCTTGGTCATTACTACTTTATGCAAACTGAAATCACCCAAGAATCGTATGGTCACTGATGATGAGAGGTTCAGTTTTCAAGCTGTATATAATACTGAAAATTTGGCTAGTAATTTTGCACCTTTGTGGTATAATTGCATATTTTCTCTTAAATTTTAATACAATTAATTAACATAAGAATAGCATATTTTAGGAATGGAAGAATTAATTTTTGCTTCTTTTCAATTTGGAAGAGAGATATTTCTGTATGAAATGGGATTTCTATTGAACATTCATGGAAAAATGCTGTCTACTTCACTCCTGGTTCAAGGAGAAAGTGATATTCTTAACAGATGATGCTCAGGTAAGAACTAGCATCAAAACTTTTATTACTTTTGCCTAAATAGTGAACTACATACAGCTTCAGTAGGCAATATTTTTTAACAAATTAAATGTGTTTAGAATAAATTATAAATATAACTTTCATTAGTTAACAGAGATTCCCAGAAACATCATCAACAGTGTTAAAAGAAACTTCATGAAGTTCTGTCACAAGATACAGCATCATGGTATAAAGAAAACAGAGATTAGTGTTTCATTACCAACAAAAATGTTGTTGAAACATAACTGATAAATGTGCCAAGGTTTGCACGTTAGAAATAGTCTTCTCATTTATTTATTTTGTATAGCTATATCTAATGGTTACAGTAAAGAAAAGTTGAGTGGCATTTCAAACAGTTAGGAAGAATCATTAGAAATAATAAGTTGTATTTGATACCAGTGAAAGCATTCAAGCTTAATTTGTAAAAGCACTTAAGAGATTGGATGATGATTAGAAAGAAAGCAAAATATATCAGTGTCTGGAAGCTGAATGCCTTGTAGATGGTCATTTTAGAAGCCCAAATCTTCCTCATAGTTGAGACGACAAGAGAAACAAATACTTAATGGTCATGAACTCATAAAACTGGGTGTAGGTCTGTAAATTCAACTGTTTAACTACCAAAGCTCACGAGGAAAAGAAAAAGGAATGTGTTTAAAAGGCTAGTGTTGGCTAAGTTCAATAGCACCTACCACAATGGACTCTTTCACTCTTAGCTACTTAGTTAGGTAAGGGAATTGGAAAACAGATGGTGAGAACTACTGTTCTGCTGCAGATTTCTCCTGTGATCCTCTTTTTCTCTACTTACTTCGCTGATTTATTTCTAGTGTATGTGCTGTTTTCCACTTACTTCTTCTGGTCCACTTTTTAAAATATATGAAGGTGAGAGAAGGAAGGAGGGCAGACAACGCTTATTTTGCAGTGGTTTATCAACAAAGACTTGCGATAGAATAGAATTACCAAAAAGGAATTGGGTTATAGCTTTTCACATATTTAAATTCACAGTCATGTTTCCACATCCCCTTATCAATTATGCCTAATGTTTGGTTTCTCAGGAAAACTCCCTTGTGCGCTCATGAATTTAAGGCCATTTTTGAAGATTTCAATGCCCACTGGAATATAGATACCATGGAAATTTTTGACTGTAAAGGAAGAGACTGGTAGTCTTCTCAGTCTCCTCAGGGTTACTTTGGAATTATGCACTGAAAATCACGTATATTTCCTCATATTTAAAAGATGCTTGAATTAGACTGACCTTTCCCCCAAAGACATCACGAGGTTAAGCACAGTAATGTTTACATTAAAAAAACTGTATCAGGCATCGAATGAAGTACTGAACTTTTCCTGCAAAACATTGCATTTCTACGATGACTAAAAAGCCTTGAAACCAAGAATAGTGTAGTAAGAATAATATTCTATCTGATAGTTGTGCTTATCATATAAAATTTCACAGGTAACTTATTCTTCTTTGATTAATATAACTCAAAAGGCCTATGTTTCAAATACTATTTCTAATTATCTCTGGTTTGTAAATGCAAGCACAAATAAAGTTGAGAGGAAATAGACAGCTGTTTAATGAATTGGATGGAAACACTGAACTGTAAACATGTTCAGAAATGGACATGGACATGTATTATTTCATGGTCATGTATAACAACTGGATTTTTTCAGATGTAGGATTTTCTTTTGCTTAGTAACGAACACTGCATAAACAGCTTGTTTTACTCACAGTAAGCAGAATACAAGATTAAAACAAATGAACAAACAAATAAAAAAACAAACAGAAAAAATGCTGTGAAAAACTGAGTTGAAGGAGATGATTTTTTTTTTAATTGACTGTAGTGGCTCTGTACAGGATGAGTACTCACCAGCAACACTTGCCATTCTTGTATATAGATTGAAATATCCTGTGCCCAAATTCGATGATACAAGAATAGCCAAAGTCAGGACAGAACAATCTACAGCTGGAAAGACAGAGAAACTACAGAAACTAATGACCCAATTACCAACTGATGTAAAACACAAAAGGATAGGCATGCAAAACTAGGCAGACTCTTGACTCTAATGTTATGGCACCATTTTGTAGTTGTCTGATCAGGCTTTAGAGAGTTGTATATGGACATACAAAAGATTTCACATTTTTACAGTCTGTTGATGTTTTCGGTTTAGAGACAAACCCTGAAACATGGCTCTAAGCTCTCTGTAAGAATACTGCTAAGCTAAAAGCATAGCATTGTGCTTTAACTCCTTTTAGAAAGAAGAATGGAATAGTGTGGAGAATTTTCCTTCAGTACACAATGCTTGATACAAGGAAGACTTTGCATAAAACATTTGCCCAGTTTTAAAATATTAGGAGAATAATGAAAAATAAAGTCCTCTTCTTACACAATTTTCCCTGCCTAAGTCTTTAGAAGACCATCATAGCTGCGATTCCACCAAAACATTTTAAAAAATTATTGTTTTTTTCTGTAATTGGTACATATGTTCATATTTAATGTGTTCTTTAATGTGAAGATATTTCTGAAAGGATCTGCAATCTGTAACATTCTGTGCAACTACTGGATTGTCTGGGTTTAGCCATGCATTGACATCATCATACTCATTTTTCAGCATGTAGTAAAGAAAAAAACAGATATATGAAGCAAAGATTTAAGGAAATGCCAGGCAGTCATCATCGCAGATACAAAAGTGAGATATGCCATATGAGGGTCCTACCAACTGAGCGCTAGAGCAACAGGCACATAATTTACAATTTGGAGCACATAGGTTGCTCTGAAAAAAATACCTCTGATTTATATCCATGAAAACTACAACAGATACAAAGAGAACGATAACACTATTTGATAGAGATAATTCTCAGCTACAAAATACTATTTTTCAACACGGTCACCACCATTAGTCGATTTGCTCAGATGGGCTGGTCAAGATGCTATTCATTTCATGGTGTGACAGCTATGCATGGTAGTCTGGAATGTAGCTTGTCTTTCTTGTTGCTGTCACCACTGCAGAAACACACCATCCACCCCTCACTGTGATCACATCCACTGTTTGGTCTTCATAAATGTTCAGCAAGAATCAATGAATGTCAGTGGGTGTCATTTTTTCTGCATGGAGGAATTCAATTCCACACCGTTGCTTCATACACACTTCCATGTCAGATGCAATTTTGTCAGACTGCCCCTCTGCTGCTATCTGTCACATGGCAACAAAATGTGATGGAATCTTGGTGGGAAGGTTCAGCCTCTATTGCCAAAAAATTAACATCAGCCTCTGATGTCGTGGGCCAACATCATAAAATAGAGGCATTACTTTTAGAGCAGCCCTCAAATCTTTCAGTTCTAAGGCAGAACTAAAGCCTTTGTTCTTCTGTTACTCCAACAAGTTTTACATCAACAAAACTGCATCTGTTTCTTAATTACCTGTGCTTTTTTTTTTTTTTTTCCAGAACAAGATCAGGCCCCAAAATGCATAGGTGGGTTAAACAATGCACGGCAGAAAAGAATGCTGAAACAGCCAACACCTCCAAAACTATCTTTGAATACTAAACAATGCACAGCAGAAACCAGAATATTCTGTGTTGTCTTTAATCACCCAGTACCACTTTTTAAAATTTAAATTCATGCCTTTGAGTCAGACTTTGTTGCCAAAAGCAACAGGTCTTAACAGATACAGTGTGAAACCTATTGTTTAGAACTGGCACTAGCTGTTCTTCCTCCCTCTGTAGCAGTAGGGAGGTTTTCCAGGTATGTGGGAGGCAAGATCCTCAGAGCCATTATATTGCTTGTTCTCTGCATGAGCTCCTTCATTAAATAATCTTTTAATGCAACATTAATAGTAATTGCAAGATTACAGTTCAAAATATTTGATAACATCACACTATGCTGTTGAAAAGCAACCGATCTCTTCTCTAAAGCTGGCTGTGGGGGGCTAGCCTACTGTGAAACATGACCAATCCCTTGAACTGAAAGCACTGTAGCTCTTTCTGTTATTTCCATTCCAGGTCTGGATATCTTACAGGTGGTACAAGCTGGCAACGGAGAGTGGGAGAAAGGAAAATAACCAGTTAATATGTTTTTTTTTACTATGAAGTTTACAGAGGACATAAACATGGGATTTTTTAGTGATTCACAAAGTAGAGAACTGTTGATCACTTACAGGGGATGATATTTATGGACCAGTACTTGCAAACATAACCTTTGCTGTCTCTTGAATTCATCTGTGAGTACTGCAGAAAAGTAAGGTTATTCAACTTTAACTTTTTTGAGCAATCTGCTTCTTCTACCATATTCTTCACATTTTATATGATGTTGATTCTAAATTTGAATCTTGGTAGTAATATTAGTAACAATAACAGTGACTTACCTGTAGAACTAACTAGTCTGGATCACAGTTGAAATTCTACTAGTTCATTTGTTATTATTTTTGATGTATAATAATTCCTTAACATTAGACTCCTACATGTTCTTAACTTGAAATAATCAAAGTCTGCATCAAGGAGCACATCAAGACAGAAGAATCCAGGAGGCACACCAATAAATCTGTCTTCCACTTGCACAAAGGTGTTCACAGGATGTCTTGCAAGAACCTCAAAGCAGCTCAGGGTAAACTAATACTGAAAAAGAGCCTGAAGTAAAAGACCAGGTATGGCTGATACCATTAGAACCGATGAACTGCTCATGAATCACCAGAAAGCCAGGCTGAAGACTACCATATATCATCCCAATAAATTCAGTAGCATTCAGATATTCCACAAAAACATTTTCTAAATGGGCTTAATTCAGTACAACTAATTCTGCATAAATAATTATTATTTGAACGTAATTACCATAACTTGAATAATCTTTTAAGAGCAGCTTTATTTTGGATTGAGGTAACAAAACTCCTAAATGCAGCAGGCAAAAGTAAGGACAAGATCTCTCCAAAGACCATGGAACATGGTCCTTCTTGGACATCATTGCCTTCCTGGACATCATTGCATTCCTGGTCTTCATTGCTGCCTCTGATTTTTGTAAGGAGTTCAGTCTCAAATTCTGGAAGGTAGGAGAAAAAATAAAAAGACTTCAGAGAGGTCTTTTCACAACAAAGACTTTCTGATCACTTTCAGAGGATGAAGCTGCTATTTTGTGGCTAACATAGCCAACCACTTCAGTGTAGTAGGCTTTTATAGTGATAGCTGAACTCCATTTTTGCTGTCTGCTTCCCTATCTTAAAGAAAAAACATTTACAAAACTGGTATATCCCCTGTTTCCAGAAAGGTGAGATTTGGTTGCATAGCCAGATGGTCTTTGTATATACTAACATCCATGGTTAGCATAAAGAAAAATGCCATCTGTAACGTGTGAATATACAAATAGGGATGATAGGGCTGTGAATGACTGTCATGGTTTTATGATTTTTGGTTATTGGTATTCCACATCATAACATCATGTAGTGTATGTACCTGGTTCTCAGAAGAGAAGGACTACTACATTCCCCAGGGGACTTTGCTCCTCTGTTACCATTTCCTGTCAGAGGGAAAGATAAAAACTCACAGATCACAAGACCTTGTTCTCTTTCCACCCGTCTCTTGTCCTGGCAGCATCTCGCTCCCGAGCTGTCTTATTGTCGGTAGTAGAGTAAGGCCTACCTTGATTTTTGGACATTCTCTCGCATTGTATTGGATTTATGAGCTTAAATTGTAATTATATTGTATTATAGTGTGTTGTTTCGCATTCTGATATCTTATTTAGTAAATTAGTTTGTTTCTCCTCAGATTGTTGCCACTGTTTTTGCTGTCAGGCCCATCTCCTTACCCTTTTTTTTTTTTCCTTTTCCCTTTCCTGGGGCGTGGGTACATGGGTTCCCCGCCCCATTCGTCATGGAACCGGGCCAAACGCCCTTAAACTGTTGACAATGGCATTTTCAGCTAAATGTTTTTTTAGAATTGGAAGGAATGTGCAGAAAGCAAGAGCATGGATGTAAGTTCAGCATGGAGTCACTAATCAAAGCTGAATCAGTACAAACTGATCTATGAATTTAGAGGAAGCCCCATTAGCATCAGGAATTTGCCAGTATGGAACAGATTTGTTAACTGTAGGACAGAGGCTAAAAAGGAGCCTAGCAGAAGGGCAGCAAACACAAGCTGCAGGGATATGAATTTCATCCTCAGACCCACGTTGGAGACTAACTCTGGTCAGCATCATCACAGAAGTGCTTCATCACTCAGCTTTGGAACAAGTGACCTATCACACTCCCTTACCTATTGTTGACAGTTGACCATAAATTTTTCCATGCCTAATTCACATTCTACGAGGCCCTAAGCAAAGAAATAGTATGCATGGGATGCATGGACAAATAAATAAACATTGTATGGCAGGTAGAGACATTCCAACATCTGACTTTCTGAGTTGAAGGCAAAACCAAGAAAGAAGTCTTCTCACTATCACTGATAACAAAATTTCTATGGAATGACATAAATAATAAAATTGAAAGAAATATATCAAAAATGAACAATAAGATTAATCTCAAAGCAAATAAAATCAAATCTGAAGGAGATAACCACTCATATCCCAGGGAACTTGTAATAGTAGTGTTTTCTGAAGGACTTATTAGTTAGAAATTCAGAAAAAAAAAAGTAAAATATTTTATAATTTATATGGTGTATACATACCGCTGAGTACGAGGAAATCTTTCTGCATGAAAAGCCAGCAAGTGGCACCTCATTAAACAGGACCTAGACTTAATCTAACTTGGAACAGATAAAAAAGAAAGGATTCATATGAAGCTATCTTGCCTGGGGGTTTAATCTCAAAGCTTTTGAGTATAATGAATGAATTAAGTAGGGCAAGTGATTAACAACAAAGAAGCAATCACATAATAAAAACAGAAACAGTACTGAATTTAGAGCAATGTTTCCATTGTTTATGGACAAGACCCTGCTGCGCTATTTTTATTGTTTTAACTCTTAAAGAATAAATAAGTGAACCATATGACTGCATATTCTCCAGGTTCAGATGGAAAGATGTTGGAAAAGGCCATGAACAGAATACTTAATGGTGCATAAATAATGGACTATTTGGATATCAATATACATATCATTATGAGAATAAAATTCAGTCTATAGAACTCACCAACATTTTAAAACATATTTCTCTTAATGATGCAAATGTGGAATAAATACCATCAAAATTATGATGCTTGAACCACAGCTGATTTGCTTATCAGCTTTTTTTTTTATCAGCTATTAGGCCCCATCTGGAGTACTGTGTCCAGGCCTGGGGCCCCCAGCACAAGAAGGACGTGGAACTCTTGGAAAGAGTTCAGAGGAGGGCGACCAAGATGATCAGAGGGCTGGAGCACCTCTCCTATGAGGAAAGGTTGAGGGAACTGGGCTTGTTTAGTTTGGAGAAGAGAAGGCTCTGGGGAGACCTCATTGTGGCCTTCCAATACTTGAAGGGAGCGTATAAACAGCAGGGGGAACGATTGTTTGTGAGGGTAGATAGTGATAGGAGAAGGGGGAATGGTTTTAAGTTGAGACAGGGGAGATTTAGGTTAGATATTAGGAGGAAGTTTTTCACTCAGAGGGTGGTGACGCACTGGAACAGGTTGCCCAGGGAGGTTGTGGATGCCCCATCCCTGGAGGCGTTCAAGGCCAGACTGGATGTGGCTCTGGGCAGCCTGGTCTAGTGGTTGGCGGCCCTGCACTTAGCAGGGGGGTTGAGACTTGATGATCTTTGAGGTCCTTTTCAACCCAGGCCATTCTATGATTCTATGATTCTATTATCAGCTAAAGTATCATGAGGCATAGTTAGAAAACCATGTCAGCACATGATAGGTACTCAGTGCCTGGGCCTCCAGCTGTCCCCTCTTGCTGCCAGTAGGGGCTGCCTAGGCAGGCAGGAGTTCTTGGCTGAGCTAGGAAGCACACTGACAGAACATGGGGCTTTGTCTGGACTTGTGCTTCTACTGTTGGCATAACTCAAATAAAGCTGACGGCCAGTTACAGCAAGCCAATTCCTATCAGGGTAATCATGAGATGTAGACAGGTACAAAGCTGTGCCTCCTTACCCATAACTACTCCCTAAGGAAAATTATGAAACATATTATCTAGACTGCTCTTCTTTAGACAGTTACTTGCACTGCATTTTTCACCCCCACTGTAAGATTAGTTAAATTATTTATTCAGGACTGTGTAATGTTAAATCACAACTTTTCCTTTAGGGAGAACCTGAGGGAAACCCAATAAAAAGTGGTGAAGCAACTCAGGGCCAGCAACAACACTCAGGAAATATCTTTCTGGCGTAGCAAGCTCCCAGATTAGCCTATGTGACACGAAGGACAAATATCTTATAGACTACCACAGAAACAGATAATTGCTCCCAAATAAGCTTGGCAGCACTGAGCACTTTGCCACCAGTCTTTCACTAAACAGTGCCCAGTTTCTTGAGGTAAGAGGATTTAATAGCACTTTCTGGGTCATCGGTCCTTCTCATAGTGTGAGTTGAGCAGTATAATCTGTTTTCATTTCACACACAGCAATAGACCATGTAAAACAGGTCGCATGGTGGCCAGCAGATTGAGCTTTGTGATCTCTTAATTGCCTAAGTGAAACCTGTGGACAGATAAGGTAGCAACCAACTAGTGTATTTTCTTCTACTAAATGAATGTACTGGTGCAAAAAGTGCTTCATGGTCTAAGAGGTATAAAATGAATTTCACATAATCCTTCTCTCATGGCCTTACATTATAATTCTAGTGTATACTGAAGTATGTCTAACAGAGGGATATAAACACAAGCAGTTTGAAAGTTGAGATTTCAAGACAGAGATCACTAGAGAAAAGCCCAGGTTTTCTCAAGGCCCTTGATTGGCTCATAAATTTTACTTTCTATTCACTAAAGCTTTCAGGAAAAAGAAAGAGAGGATAAAGGCTGTAATTGATGGTACAATGCTCACAAGCCTCGACAGATGTGATCCCTCGTAATGAAGCATGTGGGCTTAATTTGGCATTACTTACTACCAGGAGGATCTTCTGCAGGGTATCTTTCTAAATCTATGTTTGGTTGGCACCTGTGCCTTGTTGAAACTGGCATAGCACCTTCTGAATGGGCATAATGCCATTTTAGCAGATGGGTATGAAAGCAGATAGGATGCCACAGATCCAGTATGGCATTTGCAGCAAACTTAAAGTAGCAGGGCTGGGGTCTCATCACAGGAGAGCTGAGGAGGGATGACACATCCAGAGACTGGCCAGTCTAATCCCCTGCTCAGAGCTGGAGAAGGCTGCCCATGGCCACGTCCAGGCAGGTTTCTATTATCTCTAAGGATGGAAACTCCACAAACTCTCTGAGCAATCTGTTCTGTGTTTGACCACCCTCACAATAGAAAAAAAAAAAAAAAAGTTATTTCTTATTTTTGAATGATTTTTTCTGTATTTTAGTTTGTACACATTGCACCTTGTTTTGTTACTGATCATCCCTGAAAAGATCCTGGCTCCATCTATCAGGTATTTTTGCACACTAACAAGATCTCCCGGATCCTCCTGTTCTCCAGGTTGAGCGGTCTCAGCTCTCTCAGCCTTCCCTCCTATGGCAGTGCTCCAAACCCTTAATCATCTTAATGGCCCTTTGCAACGCTCTCTCTAATATGCCCATATCTTTCTTACACAGGGAAGCTCAATGCAGGACACACAAATGTATCTTCACCAGAGGTGAGCAGATGGAAAGATTGCCTCCCTTTGAGATGCTAGCAATGCTTTCTTGTGCAGTCCGTGAGGCTGTTGGCCCTTGCCATGAGAGTGCATTTCTGGAATATCTCAAAGTAATGAATATGAAGGGCACATTCACACATTTCTTAGGTCCAAATTATCCCTGGAAATCTAAAACATATCCTCTGTGTTTGGGAGGTCATGGCTCTATCAAGTCAGGACGGGAGATGAAGGAAAGGAGAGCGACAAAGGCAGTCCACCTAGCACAAACCCCAGAAGGAAGTACCAATCATTGGCTGGAGATACCAGAATTTAACCTGCCTTCCAGCCAAATAGACTTAATATGAAATCCATGAGCTATGCCTGGAAATGGAAAAATGACCATCAGAAGATTCCTAAATGGTAGAACTGAAATCAGTGGATCACATATCCCTCAACAAAAATAACTTGGCTGATGTCAATTTACAACAGCTGACAGGTCCAGTACTTTGAAATAGCCTAATGTTTTCCTTTGGTCCTTAAGGCCTTAACTCATCAGCTGTCACATACAATGGTACCTCCCCGTAGTGCCAATAAAAGAAACATAGCTCACAGGGAAACAAAACACCTGATATGAATTAAATCTTACTTTGTTGGGAAGATGTACTGGTTTAGGGGTTTTTGCTTGTTTGTTCTTTTTTATTTAAATAAATTTTAAAATAAGAACAAATCTCCTCTTTTTATTTTAAACCTCTAAATCTATGGCCAGAATTGTTATGGCATGTATGCATTTGTATCAACTGAAAATAACTTCAATAAGCTAAGTAGAGTGGTGCAAGATATGGGCCCAGACCACTTATTCTGCTGATCAGCTGCTTGAATATAAGAAGAAAGAGAGCAAGCGAGCTCAGTTTTACTCTTTTTTTTTTTCCCCTCACACCAGTGATTGTTTTGCTAGGAGTGCAAGCATCTTCAGAAATAGAGATCACTGGAGCCCATAACTTTGTTTTATTTGTTTCTTTTTTTTCCTAGTTCTTGGTGCAAAGGATGCTCCTCTGACTGAAAGGTATCAGCTGAAAGGAAATAATTCATCCTGGATGACAAAATGGTTTGTAAATTGTTTCCTAATAAAACATTGCACCAAACTCACAAATTGCAGAGATTGAAGTGAACCTGTATGCGCAGTGATTTACATGATATTCATTGTGTTAAGGCTGAAAACATCATTAACATCTTTACTCTAAACCTAACAGATTTAGTCTAAGTGGCACTAATAAAATGTATTATTAGCAAATGAGGGTCAGTGGAAACCACGGCACACAGAATATGCAGAAAAATAACAGTTTGAGAAAAAAAAGATTAAATCTACTTTAAGCTGGCACAGCACAAGTGACTCATCAGAACATCATTCTGACAAATGAAATTTATGATATAACCAAAAGCATAGTCATCTATTATGCTCAGTATTAAAGCAAAACTGTACTTAAGGAAAGTGATGCAGAACAAAATTATATTAGCTTCTTGGATCACCTTTAATGATATAAAATTTAAAGTATGATGTTTCTGTGCTCATCTTGTCTTCTTAAAAATATTTTTAAACTGATTCACCTGCAAATTTTAAACCTGTATTTTGAATACAAAAAAATTCTAGCAAATAAAAATCCAATTACTGCCACTTATTTACAGCATGGTGATCTAATTCTGATGTCTTTGCCTTTGCATCTTATTTTGTTGTTTTTAGACCTGACCTGCAATGTTAATAATTCAAGAAAGATTGAGGCTCCAAGGCATTTTCTTGTGGTACTGCCTTGGTCTTTGCTATTGGATCCAAGACTTTCAGAATTTATAATAGGTTTTCAAGCCTCTCACCGTGCCACAAGGAAAAATATGACCCGTTCACCAATTAAAACACAGAAACACACCCAAAAGCACATGAATAGACAAGGAGATAAAGTCAAAGACAACATATGATTCTGTGAATACTAAGTTAAATATTCCGGAAGAAGTTCTTGAACAGCTTGGGAATCAAACCAAGGACTGCAGCATCTCAACACACAGCATAATTTCTTCCCCTGGACTTCTGTGAGCACCCCTACCCATCTTCCTGTTTAACTTCAATTTTTGTATTGCAAAGGCACATTTTGTAAGCTGCTGTGATTTCTTGCCATAAAAAAACACTTAAAACTACTTCCTATAAAGACCCCGTGTATGGGAACTGCTGAGTCACGGCCTGAACCACTGATTGAGCAGCTGGAGGAAAGACCCAGTCAGCCCTGGGAGCACAGGTGAAGGCAATTCACTGCGTGACAGGAGGGGCTGGGGCCTGGCTCCACCTCTCTTAGGCCTCATTGAAGGGCTGACTGCCACTGAGGAAGGATCTCTTTCTGGAGATCCCTCCTTGGTGGAAGCTTTTCCCTGTGAACCCAGAATCTTCTGATACGGGTGAACAATTTACTTCCCTTCCTTTGTAGCACCTTGCTATCATGCCAGTCCTTCCACCTCTTTTGTAACACCTTTTCCATTGTGTTGGTCCTTCTGATTGCTACACCCCTAAACTGTCCCCAGTAACATCCAACGATACCCTCAACAGCACATTTATCAAATGAAGATTTTTGTGCAGGTTTTCTGGATATACAAAGTTCTTCTAGCTAGTATATTGAATAAATGAACTTTCATCAAAACAAAGGACATTAAATGAGCCAGATTTTCCTCTACAGGTGAAGTAGTCAAAAGCTAGACGGCTGTTTTTCTCTCTGTCTGTATTAAATGTATTTATTCCACTCTTGCACTTCAGTAAACATTCTGTGTATTAATATTTACTTCTCAACACAGGCCTTAAGAAGGTTTGATTTTAATACCCAACAACATGAGCTTGCATTTCACACTCACGGAGAAAAGAACACAATGAAAACAGAATACGTAAGGAAGGCAATGCATAAACAGTCTACAAAAGGTACTATAAAACCAGAGGCTCAGTGGCATTTTGAAAATAGCAGATCTCCATTAGGGTAATCAATTTAAACTCAGTAATGATCGTATAAAATATGTTAATGTTAGTCTCTAACTATGTGTTTTATGCACCCTTTTGAATGTTATGAAATAGCTGGAAAATCAGTGAATTAAATCCACTATGAGAAAAATGTCTGCTCTTATGATACTTGGTAAAAATCAGGTGCTGGATGATGGCATGTTTGACTTCAGTATGGATAAGGCAGAGGTAATGATGGTTGGCAAATGAAAGTGTTTTGAAGAACTGGCAAGGTCAAAGTGTACTCACTTGCCTGAAAGCATCTGCTAATCCATGGTGAAATCACTCTATAATAAAATCTCAGGTTTTCACTCTTCCTTGCCCCTGGGTTTTATGTAGCAAAAAGAATCTATCAAGCACTGCTGTATGTTGTTTTTATCAACAGTTTCTCTTTTTTCCCTCTAATTCAACTTCTGTCCAGTTTACTTGATGCCATTTTTGTCTCACGTTGAATGTCTGACTATGGTTAAGTCCTACTGATAGGCTTTGGTAAGAATGGAGCAGTGCTGCATCCTTGGAGCAACACAATCTGCTGAACACCGTGCTACGCCTGAATTCCCTCCTCCCCGCTCCTGCACCCAGCAATGTAACTTCTGTAGTACTGTTCCCAACCAACAAATGAAAAACAGCAGGAATGTAATAAAAGTAAGCAGCTGTTCGGTCTCAGATTCCTGCTGCAAATACAGTTTGCAGTTCATACACAACCACATATAGGTTTGCTGTGGGAAGCTTCAGTGTCCAGGGAAGCCTTCTTCTGTTCTTTACACTCTCCCAAGTGCTGTTGTTCATTCGTCAACCTCCCTCTCAGTATTCCATCGATCTGCTGCTTAGATATGTATGCTTAGATTTGGTCAGGTCGACATCTTCAAGCAGTAAGTGGTCCCCTTCACCCGCTCCCTCTGGGTCCCTCACAGTCTCAGCACGCAATGCAGACTGTGCAGGGGCCACCACATCTTAGCAAGTATTTAATAATTATATATATATATATATGAATATATATATATAAAGTGAAGTATGCATGCCTCAAATAATTTTGACCTAGATAGAAGATGCTTTTGTTAAATTGCCACATCCATTACCAAGGAGAAAATGTCAAGTAGGCTATAGTACTCCATGGGTTTCTTTCATAAGCTTTGCTCTTAAAGGGAAACTTTTGAAACATTGTTCTCTCTCATCAAAGAAGATGAGAAAGAATAGGATTAGTGTGAAGAGACGGATTTCTTTGAATAGGGAAGATATAATTACACATTTTCTACGAAACATGTTGGAAAATGTAATATTGGATAGTGTGAGCAACCTAAAATTTTTCATTGTATTTTAATAGAGAGTTATCTTAAGATTTTTATGTTATATACAGTATACAGTTGTATCTATAGGCACTCCTCTCACATGAAAATAATTGAAAATAAATCAAAGAATAAACTCTTCCACCCTAACCACTAAAGAAGCATGATAAAGAAGGACAATATCAGGTTAGCTACAAATTTTCCATTTCATTGTTTCCTGAAAAATAAAGTTTTATAAGGAACATACTCCATACAAGCTGTGCAGAGCAAGCATCTCTTCCAAAAATGCACAGAGCAGTAGTAAAAATCAAACATAGACTCAGTGACATCTGTTGTGGCATTGTTATCAAATGCCATATTTTTTACACAAATCTCTAACAGTCACTACTTTTTTGTGTGGAAATATTAGCTCGTCTGCGGCATCTAAAAGTTGGCATACAAGGACTGACAGATGCTTTGGTTTTACCTCATCTTCAACTTACTTGGCTTCTCATTACACTAGCTACAGCTCAGCAAATTATTCCTCTGCTTTGGAAAGCCAACAAAATGCCATCTGTCTCTGCACGGTTATCAAAACTAATACTGTAGTTTAAAAAAACCTATGATCTGAAATCGTACCTGGCAACTATGTGGTGAGTTCAAGCATCCTGTTAGGTACTCATCTACATAAATTTCACTTAGTGGATATCTACCTGTCCTATCATGCTCTCAGCCTAAGGAACAGTCACTCTCTGAACTTTCTGGTGTAAAACTATTTCTCATGCCATTGATACTGACTGACACCAATTGTGGCTTAGAATGCAAAATGAGGTCATTTCTCACCAACAGATACACCAAGCTCACTATGATTAGAGTATGAGTAGCTTTTGTTTTTCTTATAAAAATGAGAGGCTGAATGTATGGAGGAGACAGATGGAAAGAGAAAGAGCACGAATACATCAGTATGGTTAAGCATGCAATCAGTTTGGTCCAACAGCTGCAAGGTGTGTCACTGAGCCTTTAGAGAAAACAAAACAAAAAGGTATGAAAAGGCCTGATGGTTCTACTTTCAATCTAACAGAGAAGAGGTAGGTATCCTCAGAGTATCTCTTCCTTTCTAAGTATCATAGAAAATTCCTTATAAACTAGTGAAGTGCAGCCTGTAATAAATAGCTCATACAGGTACAGGTAACTAAGCTTTATTTTCTATACTGCAGAAATTTTTAAATATCCAGCACCATAGCTAATGTTTGCCAAATACATTTTAAAGCTATAATTGAGGTGATGATCCTATGGGTCAGCAATGGAGAGCTGGTCAAAATCAAATAGACACTAATTTTTATTTACTTACTTACTTTATTTACTTTATTTAATTTTTATTTCACATTAAAATTACTACAGAATGGGCATCAGTTTCCCTCTACTGTCTGAGATGCATTCAGCTGAGAATTAATTCTTTCCAAAATTGAATAAACATAGTAATATTTAATATGAGAAAGGCTAACATCAAAATCTTCTATCCTTCATGGATTTTAATGCTGAAATTATTCCCGTTGTACACTGAAGTAATAAGGTTCCCTGTTGATACAAATGTGAGTTTATTTAAAGCAATTAAAGGTAGGAGGTCAACATTAAGATAAGGAAAAAATTTTAGATAAATGGCTTTTATTTTCCCTATAGAAATGCGTTCTTAAGTTTAACTTAAGTAAATCCACACCTACTCCTAAGTTTCTACCAGTTTTCCTTTAAATCCATTTAAGAAAATATTTGTGCAAAATACTGCTTTCCAAGCAGTTCTGGAAATGGTTACTAAATATTCCTTACAGGCATTCATTGTCTGTGCTCTAGTGAGCAGTCCTGTGGCATTTGCCTTGAGAGTGATGTTACTTTAAGTTGTGTTCCGCTAACCCTTTGAACTGTCACCATAATGTGGGACTAAGAAATCGTTATGTTCTGCTACAGTCTCTTTCTGCAGAAGAAGCAGTGTGCATTGCCTATCAGTTACATTCACACCTCATCTAAATGAGTAGAAAAGAACAGAAAGACAGAGAAAGCTCAGAGCTTCCTCTTTTCCTTCAAGGCTTCCTTTTTTCCTTCCATACAGCATTCTCCCTTGTGTTCTTGGCTACGCTGTATTATCATGAGCTCCTTGGGAAAAGACCTCTTCCACCTATCTACAAAGAAATCATTAAAAAACAGTAATGTCTTGGCTTCACTGTGTAGTTGGTTTCTCCTTGTATGTTCTTGCTCCCAGCAGTGTTAAGTCCATGTGTAACTCTTATTCACAGGAAATCCTTTTAGTCTTACAATAAGGTCTTTGTAGAGAGTCTTTGGTGTTATTCTTCTGTATTTGCAAGGACTCTTGAATACCAGGCTGTCTGGGACATGGTATCTGGGGGAATAACTAATATAGGCTAAACGTAAACTAATTTTTGGGAACAAAAGAAGCCTTCAAGTTATCTGCAAAGTTACAACAGGCTGTTTTTTCAATAAGAGTGAGTGATACTGACAATTCTTTTGCACTTAATGAGTTAGAGTAGGAGAGACTAAATAAACCTTCTAAATTATTTGACTGTTGAAAAAAATCCAATTTAAATCTTGTGGAAAGTAAGAGCTGTGGTTCAGCTGTAGAATCAGGGTGCATAAGCAAGGAAAATAAGCACTCTTTTAGTCCCAGATCCTAAACCAGAAAGAGTTTATTATATAAAATCCAAACACAGAAAATAAGAAAAAAAGAATATGCTAAGAGAAAAGGAAAGGAACAGGAAAAGAAAGTGAGGAGGAGGACGAGAGGAGAGGAGGACGAGAGGGGGATGAGAGGGGGAGGGGAAGGTGAGGGTGAGGGTGAGGGTGAGGGTGAGGGTGAGGGTGAGGGTGAGGGTGAGGGTGAGGGT
>NC_034416.1:18735763-18814624 GCF_002078875.1 Numida meleagris
GAGAAGAGAAGAGAAGAGAAGAGAAGAGAAGAGAAGAGAAGAGAAGAGAAGAGAAGAGAAGAGAAGAGAAGAGAAGAGAAGAGAAGAGAAGAGAGAAAGTAAACCCTTGGGAGATCAAGAGGTTTGCTCAGTTTCACCATCCATGTACCCATTTTAGAGAAATTGATACACCTTTCTCTTACTCTTGTTCGGGTAAGGACCCATTAGAAAGTACCAGTTCACAATGAAGCTGATGTGGCAGCTTATTACATAGAAATAGAGCAGTAGCCATTTCTTCTTTCCACTGTTGCTCAGAAGTGCCCATCTATTTTTCAAGCACATAAGAGACACTCCGTGAGTACTTGGGAAAAAGAAAACGCACTGTAAGAGACTGAAACCAGTAGAACAGCAATAGAAGAGCTATGAAAAGATTTATAGTACAGAGGACTTCAGTCAAGTATTTTCAGTGTTTTTCATCTTGGAAAGTCCCACCTGTAACCAGTCAGGAAAATTTTTTCATTTCTTGGCTTGTTCACAAGCAAAAGCTGTAACTTTGCAGTGCTTCACTACAAACAATAAATACCAGCAGAGCTTTCCCAGTTACCATTGTGGTATATATCTTGGAGTCTATACATTTTTATTTGTTATTCTACAATCTGAATTTATTTGGGTTAAGGATTTTATACTTCTTTGAAGATGATGTATGCCACTTAAGTTAAAATGAACATTAATCTGTATATACAAATAAGTACTATTTGTCTTCTTGAAAAATATGATTCTCTAGATGACAAAGTAGTTTTAAAAACGGAAAATACACTACAACCAAAAATAACACATACACACACACATCTTCCCAAACATCAGCATGTACTTTCATGAAATTTGGAGGTCTCTGTGTTTCTATTCTGTTTCATTAGAATAATCAACACACCTAGCTAACAGGAGGAGGATGAAAAGGAGTTTCTATGACATAACCATTTTACCTCATTTCTGAAAGAAATAAGACATAAACCAAAACACAAAGATGGTGGAGTTAGCTCAGGCTACAGATTATGAAGTTTCCAACGACAGATAAGCTAATCTAATGCTTAGATGAATCTGCAACCCCTTTTAGGTAATTACTAAATACAAATTTTTGGAGCAGAGTGCTGTGTTCAGTCTGCAAAAGGTAGATCTTTCTGGTGATTGTAAAATTCTCTCTAGGCTACCAAGATTATCTCTTCCTTTTATCTTCTTTGTTTGATTCTATAAATACTGAAGAAAAGACATGACAAATCAATGAGTGATTCAGATTTTGCCTTCAGTGTTTATCATCAGCCATTTATCAATTTTTTGTCTCTGGAGTTTTCTGTCTTACAGTAAATTTATCGTACTGTTTCTGTTTTTTTTTTTTTTTCTTTTTCTTTCACTACCCTCCCCCAGTACTCTATTGATTTCCCCATTTTTACAAATAAGCATAGCAGTAAATAAAATTACAAAAGCTCAGGACAGAATCATGGCTGAATAAATACACTCATGAAGAATAAAAATTATTGGCTAGACTGGGGAAGTTACAGCTCCTTCATGAACATTCTTTATTATGAAGTGAAAATACAATTAGTAAAACACAAGAATGTTAGAGCCTAGCTTCTATTTCCTGTTTCGTTTCAGATGCTCTGTGGCCACAAATGGTGTATTTAAACTAATTGGGCAATACTACCTAAGATTAGGGTGAAATAGAGGTGTTTAAATCCTCAAGCTGACAATCCTGCTTGACAAGGAGATCACTACATAACCCTTCCATCACCATCACAGCTTCATGCAAGATAAGTGTCTTGATATTAATCTCTCAGGTTGGCAGAGAAATGTAAAAATTGAATGTTTATAAATTTATTTTTTATTTCTTGGATTGAAGGACTCTGTTATGCATCACATACAGAAATAATATTCTCCTGAATGTTTGCTGTAGCTTAGGATGCTAAGTTCTTGTTCCAGTGTATTACAGAGTTATTTTGTGACTATAAGCACTTACCAGATCAATGTACTCTGATCAGAAGTGATGCTAGAACTATTCCACAGCGCAAAAGAAGATCCAGTTTGGTACCTCCTACTGCTCAGTTTCTGATTACTCCGGATGGTCTTCTGATACTTGAAAATAAATAGCGTAAAAAATATATAATAAATGGCTTCTGACATCAATTATTTAGATCTGTTTCGCAGTCAGCTAATGTGCCGTTGTTTAAAATATCTTCAAATGCTGAAAAGATTTTAAAGATGTATATTTAAATTTTTTTTAGAAAAAAGGCATTTCACAAGGCCTGAAAAACTTTCTATAAAACACATTTTCAAGTAAAATATTTACCAATGCATTACCTGCACTTCTTATGCATAAAAATTCTCCCTAAACAGGTTAACAAAATATAATAGAAAGTGACAAAGCCTTAATATTTCTAATATCTTAGAAGTATTTTTTCTATGACACAAAATGATGCAATCGGAGGGTGGGGCTCGCTTTCCTGGGCCCCGAGGGGAGAGAAGCGGCCGCGGGCCCCGCTTCAGTACCTCGGCCAGCACCCGATGGGCCATGCGGGGCGGGAGCCGGGCTCGTGGTCGCACCTGCGTGTGGCAACAACCTCCCCGGAACACTGCCAGGAGTTAACCAAAATTCATGCCGTGACGATAACTACTTTTTTTGTGCTGTCTCCCATCTTGTTATCCCCCCATAATGCCCCTAGTTTCCCTTCAAGTATTCTGGAACAAGAGCAGCAAGTAGAGAGGGAGAGGCCTTGGCAATAGCATGGCCTTTCTCCTGTATGTTCAGCAGCTTAGACAGCACCTGCACAGCTGCCTTCAGCTTTGGCCTTGCTCAGAAAACACATTTTTCATTCGTGTCATGAGATACATTTGAAAAACTAAAATACTGAACAACACAGGTGATAAATGAACAACAAAGAAAAAGAAACATCAGGGAGACAGACTGAAGGGAAACATAAAATGAAAGTTGATATGTGTTGTTTTTTTGGTTTTTTTTTTTTTTGCTCCTCACTCTGGCATAAGTACCACAATACAATTTTATTGTGCCTTTTTCAGGGGGAACAACAATAGGGCCTGGGGACAAACTGCAGGACAGCTGGAGAGAAAGTACTTCATGGCAAAGTGCACTCACTGGAAAGAAAAAAAAATTGACATTCTCAATTGAAAACAGAGTAGAGAGTGTGGCTGAGAAACTGAACATTCTGGACATTAGAGTCAGTAAATGAAATCTTCATCAGGATTAGTCTAACACTAAAATAAGCTGCAAAAATGTCTGGCAAGTTGAGTAAGCTAACCAAAACTCCCAACAAAAATTGGAGAAAAATAAAATAAAAAAATAGTAGAAGACTTAGAAAACTTTGTGAATATGGAGACTGAGGGAAGTGTTGGTGGTTTGCATTCCTGAGGTAATATGCAAAACAGGAACAGTGTGAAGGGAGAAAAAAAAAAATCATTCTACATGGAAGTATCTAGACTGTAAAGACTGATAGAATTATGAAGGAGAGTAATATTGCAGACATCATAAGTGACCCCATCTAGCATCAGAAAAGCTTTCTCTGGCATAGGAAGTGAAGGAACTGTTTCCGAGCATAGTTCTTTTTTGTTTTCGACAAACCTTGATTAGATAGATAAAGCAAAGGAACATAATTAATGGTATCCTCTAATGAGAATAACTACATTAGTATCTACATGACCAGACAATATTTACTACTATATAAAGTAGACTTAAGTTTACTGCATCTCATTAAGAAATATCGCCACTACTAAAGAAATCACTTGTTGAGTCTAAAGAGCAAATGTCACTTACGTCACTATGTCTATGCAGTGAGAAATTTCACCTCTTTTTTGGCTATTCAGTTGCCAAGGAGGAATTGAACTTTACGTTTGTAAATTCTGTATTTAAATTCAGTGGGGTCTTTACTTTGTTTGACAAATTTTTATCTTCACAAGGATGGCCCAGAGTATTTAATGGAAACCTGCCACCCAATATCAAGAATTTCTAGAAGGACTCAGGGGAAAAAAAAAAAAGCACAGTCACAAAAATTTAAAAGAATTATATTTAAGGAACATATGGAGTGTAAAATTAAAAGAGAAAAAAAAAGCTACCCCACCCAAATGTGATTAAAGTTTTCAGAAATGCTTTTTCCGTTTATTTTTGCCTTGAAGGTGGAATATGAAATCCTTCACTTAAATACAGAATAACATGAAATAAATTTCATTAATTGGATGTATTTGAAAAGGTCACCATGAAGTAAACTGTTTCACTTTCCTTAATGGAAAGCATTGGTGTTCCTAAGTTGCCTCAGCCCTCAAAAAGAAAAAGTGTACTAATGAAGAGGGCCATAAGATGGACTGACATGCCGGAACAGATTGCAATCAGAGATAAGTTTCAACCACACCTTATTTTTCTGTATAGGGTCCTAAATTGTATTTAACACATTGGTAGCTGAGAACTGATAAAACACGAGGTCCCTTTCCAGGGAAGAACACTTTCAAATCAGTGAGAGTAAAGTATGCTTGGTGATGTATGAACAATACCTCCATAACTGGTTTGCTTTTCCATGATACTATAGGAATCTTTTCCAATTTACTTGGACATCTGCCTGAGACAAACGTTATGCACTGGGATGGAGAGAAATGTCTGAATTTCCTGTAGCTCAGGGGCATGCAGAATTTGGTCTTACCCATAACAGCTACAAAGATTGTCATAATGGAGGTATTCTACTTAACTGTGACATTTGGTCTGATGTATACAATAGCAAACTAGGAACTAGGAAATAAGTAGCCTCCATATAAGTAGCTCTCTGCACTGTCTATGTCCTTAACATTTTGTCTATTATGAGTCAACTTGCAAGATGAACTTAGGGCAAAAGAAATCCCTTCCTGTATCTTCTTACATTGAACATCCATAAATATAAAGGTATCTCCTTGTGTTCTCCATTTGTTATTACCTGAAATTATCTGTTTCTCAGGGAATACATAGCTTCTTATTTTCATCAATAAGAAGCCAAATAGGCTATATTCAGTGTAAAATAATAATAAAAAAAACCTACTAATAGTAATAGAAACAGCAGTTTTTCCTGGCAAGATGACTCCTGATGTGAGGACAGGACTGGGAGATAAGAAAGCTCATCACCTCTGTGCCACTACTTCCCTTGTAATCTTTACCAAATCCATTAATCTCCCTGGATTCCCAGTTTCCTTTTCTGCACAAAGCTTTCCTGCCTCTGGGGGACATTGAGAAGACAAACTCATTAATCTCTGTAAAACACTGAGAGGACTGCTCACCACCAGTTTCAGGCAAGTATCACCATGGGACTAGATTGGTTAGAATGGAAAGAGCAAAAACTATTTTGTTTCGATCCCACATAAGGGATTTGAACTAGCATGACTGACAGAAGTGTGTTGGACTGAAGGACAAACATTTCTGGCAGTATCAGGAAACCTGCAGGAGGAAAATACTTGCTGAACAAATCCAGAAAGGATTAAGAGAGTACAATGGAAAAATCTCTACACTTTTGGACTTAAGGTGCAGTGACAATGAAAAAACCCATCTGGATATAAAGCTGAAAGAAATATAGCACATCAACAAGGAAGGCATTCATGTTTTTTGTGAGTCAGAATTAATTGTATCCAGCAGTTTTCATGACACCTTTGAAAAACAATTATATATTATCTAAGTCCAGAGCACACAGAAAGAAACATCTTTAAAAAAATGCAAGCTTAGGTGGGAAGAGTGCCTCCTCACCAACATGAACATTCCTTCTATTTTGAAAGGAAACAGTTAAAATAATTCTAATAAAATCTTCAATTTGTTAACAGGTATGGGAACAGCTTTAACTTCAGGAAGATAATCAGAGTTTTTGTCCTGCATGCGTTTAAATTGAGGACTCTGGTCTGAGCCTTGCAAATAAAAGATGAGTGTAGCCATATAACGGCTTAACTACAGAGAATCACCTCCAACATGAGCTTAACAAGGATCAGCCATAGTTCTATTATTAAAGCGCTAGAACTTGCAAATGGATGAATGAAGAATCCAGACAAAACTAATGAAAAAAAGCCTGGGCAGGCTGCCTGTCTGGTCAAGAACAGCAGGGGCAAGGAGGAGGAATGAAAAGTACTTCATTTTGCCTACAAATTTTCTAGGGCAGTTGATTTGTACCTTTGTGGTTTTGCTAGCAAAAAGGACCACTCCTTCTTTCCTTCCATGCTTGCTTGCTTCCAGAATGTAGCTGTTTGTGCAAAAGCTGAGGGAAGCTTTCACACATTCAGCAAAACGTTTTCTTGTAGAACTGAAAAAGATAAAGAGCCCAAATACACAAAATCAAGAAATTTCAGACAGCATTGTGAGAAATTGAAAAGATTGTATTTAACTGTTGTTTATGCCAGGATGATGAACGTACTACACAGCAAGCTCACAAGATAGCTTTGCTAGACATATGTGTACACTTCAGTAAGTCATTTAGCCAGTATTGCCCTCACCTATATAAGGGGAAGCATTTTTAAGTGCCACAAAGACATAGTAAGCTACCCAAATTATATGCTAATACTTGATACTCTCTGACAGTGTAGAATGTGGTCATTACCATAAACTTTAAGCAAATGTTATTAAACATGTTTTTAAATAAAACAATTTAGAGGGTATAGTTTACAAGCAAATAAGGTAGGAAAGTGAAGCTGAAATCACACACACACTGCATATTCCTCGAGGTTACTTATGTTTTAAACACCCCCTTTTAGAGAGCCGGTCAGAACTTTCTGCCAAACACGATAGTGTCCACTGGTGATTGACATTTCACCATTACACAGTGCAGTTTTGTCAGCAGGAACTCAATGAAAAAGTGAAGCCTAGCACCTTTGGATGAGCATGCACTCCTGAAAATGTCCATAATTTACTCAAGCCTCTTCCATTGATACTGATAGGAGTAACATTTTAAGATAAGACTATAGAAAAAAAAACTGTAATTTTCTGTCTTTTTTTTTTTCAAAAGGAGAAAAAAAACCCACCAAACAAACCAACCCAACAACTTGTTTCTTCCCCTTCTGCTTCTGTGGCAAGGAGAAGCCCCAGGCATCTGACTGTAAGTTCTCAGTCACCCAATGGCTGATCTACAGAGCATAGTACAGAACAATCACACCTCCATGGGTAGCTATTGGGAGACACTTGAGCCTATACAGGTGAACTGGTTTCCTGGCTTTTTTATTTTCTTTTCTTCTCTGAATTCCTGTCTGGGTCAAAACTGTCTCCCCTCCTCTGCATTTATTTATTTATTTATTTATTTAAATATTACTTCACCTCCTTTTTTGCCTTTGCCCTCCTCAAAGGTACATCAGTCATCACTCCAGGCTGAGCTGGAAATGAAGGCTACTTCAAGGTCACCGTAAAAGCCTTAATGCTTTCCAGTGAAAGGGGAGGGAAAAGAAGCTGTAAGTGGCTTCCTGTTTCTATCCATTGTTTAGGGAAGCTCCTTAGGATGAAGGAGAAGGCATCCACAGGGAAAAGGCTGCATGGCCAGAGAAAGGGGGAAAGGCTATACACAAAAGGATAGTCCATAAAGATAATGTCCCACAAAGCAGAAAAACCTATTGGTATGCTATTTGATGAGTTCAAGTTAGAAAACATGAAGGGCAAAGTTCTCTGGGGACAAGTAGTTCCTTGTGGCCAGTCAACCATGAAAGGGGTTGGCCACCATTAGCAAGGACAGATACCACAGAAAGGAGGTGAGGGAACAGCTGTAGTAAACTCGGTATGTGTTTCTTCCTGGATTTTCTCCATTCTGCTGAAGGAGCAGACTGCATGTAGCAGCTGCTCTTCAGCTCAGCTCTGATGTGATCTTTCAAGCTAGTTGGTGCTTCTGCTTGCACTACTCAGGTGGATAGACTGGGGCAAAATGAGCTTTTGCCATGGAAGCAACTTGGTAATCTGCTTCCCCTTCCTCCTCTTCTCTCCTCCAAGCTTTTGTGTTAGTGATCTGCGAATGAGAGGCTGATACAAAGGGAGCAAGAGCAGCAGAAGAGTTAGCCGAGTTTACCCAGTAGGTGCAGTACTTGTCTCCTAGTGTAGGCTTTAGAACCAAGTCCACTACCACATCTCCAAAGCTGAGTTTCTGTTATCCATTGCTTTGAACTGCAATTCTTACCATTAACCTTAGTTAAGTGTACACAATTTATATTCTATATTTAAAATTAATTTAAATTGGCATATTTTATGTTGTTTTATAAGTGAGGAAATATCATTCAGCCTTAATTTAAGTCTCAATTAAGAAGCACATTTGCAAAGGTAAAACTAAGTTATTACATACTATTTCTTGTAGCTGAGTATTTTCTAACGCTGGTTTCTCTAAGTCTAGAGCTTTACGTTTTCTTGACTGTGGGCACTGGAGAGACAAAGGAAGTGTCATATTTTTTATTTTTATATTGTTTACCAACTACAGATTGCAATAGAGCCTTTATATATCATCTTTCAAAACTCATTTTGAGTACTGTAGCTGTTGAAATATTAGGTTTCAATACCTATTCTCCTACAGTCAATTACAATGACACTATTGCTCTAGGTACCCTACTAGCACAGAATAAAAGGCAATCTCTATCTCCAAGAATTTATAATCTACAGATTACATGTCAAATTTAGGCAACAGGTATTCTTATTTTATTGTTGGCAAATTTGGATATAAATCTTTCATCGAGTGAGATTTCTATAGGTGTCTAGAGAACAGAAATGCCATTAAGAGGAAACTGGTAAAAGAATACACTGATATTTCTTAAAATGTAAATATTCATGCAGAGTCATACAAAATACAGATTATTTTTGTCACAGAGAGAAACAATACAAGTGATTAATAATGTGGACATTCTTGAACTTTCATTTCCTCTTGAGTACTGCGACGTTAGCTTTCTGATTCTGAAGTATTCCTACATTATGCTACAGTGACAAGCCTTTCATCTTTAATTATCAATTCCCTCACAAAACCAGAGAGGTGAAACATATCTGAGCCAAGATTCAGAGTTCAACAATGCCCCTCCGCTGCCCTATTGCACTGCAGTTCGGGGAGTCCATGGAGAGACTGCAACACAACAAGAGAGCTAAAAAAAGACAACCCTGGAACCTGAGATAAGGAAGCTCTGAGAAAAACAGCAGCCACAAGTTCTCATGGGATGAGGCTTGGCTGGCGCTAGAGCAAGAAATACATGAAAGAAGCGAGTGAACCGCACCCATGAAGTGACAGCTTCTGTTCAGTGATAAAGACCCAGATAGGTTCTTGCAAGCTGAGTCTCTGCCTTGGTTATTTATATCGTTCAGATAGGAAAGCCTACTAATAAATAAACAAGAAATTTGGAATCCAAAGCAATTGGCAATTATCTATTTAATCCTCTGTATAGGTTTTTGTTGTTTTGTTTTTTTTTTAAATCATGCCAAGCATATTCTGTAACAAAAGTTTAAACTGTGATAAAAAGCAGTTTCTAATTAAAGGTTAATAAGCACATTAACACAGGGCTACTGACACAACTGAAATGTGTAACATTTTTTGTCTTAGTATCTCTGTCTCACCAGTGCTTTTGGCAGCAAAGCAAAAAGTTGTTTCTATCTTAAGCTTATATTTGCATATATATCAATTTAACATAGACAATAAATAAATAGAAATAAGAATCAAGCATGGTTCATCTTTGCTGCACAAGAACAAACTACAAAACGATGTTAGAGCCAAACTACAAATTTTGTTTCAGAGTGCAATTTATCAGCCTGAAAATAAAGCCTTGTTATTTCCCCCAACATTAATGTTTTGTTTCATTTGAACAGTGAATCCTTAATACTTCTCTTCACTGTCCCCTTAAAATCAAGCAGTTTGCACATTGTTTTCCCCAAGAGGATCCATAAAAATTTTAAAAAAATACAATTCAACATGGCTCTTATCTATGTTATTTTTCTAACTGGTGCATTGGTGTTCTACAGCACAAATCAATTTCTCATTTTGGTATGATTACATTTACCATTTCAACAAGTATGCAAATTAAAGACCTAGATCTCCCTTTACCCTACCAGAGTGTTGTAAAGACATCCATGCACTAGTGTTTGGCACACCAGGCACACATTCCACGACTTTTAGGACTAAATGATTCTATTTTAATGATGTTGTTATCAGAGATTCCTGTAGATCCGCATCAGTGTGTTGATGACTAATGAAGTTGAAATAAAGTTGCTCTTTGTTGGATAGGTCTTAAAAGATTCTTCAGTGATAAAAGGAGTTAATTTGGATTAGACATTCAGAGGTATGGGTCACGCACTTATTTGTTCATACACTAATGAATATATACAGTACACACCTACAGTCTTTCATCTTTCTCTCTCTTGAGATTCCTACACTGTTGATTCAGCTCTGCTCCTACATGCTTTTTTTTTGCCTGAACCACCTGATCATCTATATATAGAACTCTCAGCTATGAACGTACTGATGTTTCAAACCTGCATTAGGTATATGAAAGTTCATCTCAGCTGTGCTTTAGCTTCATTTAATCTCTCTGTGCAGTGAAGAGGCAGGTTTCCTGTGGATGCTTATCCACAGATCCATCTCAGAGAGCAATAGTGTTCTTGCCCAACTGGAAAGAGGATGACAGAGCATCCTGGCTTAGAGAACTGTATGGATGTCCAGCCACAAAACTACGAAGAGAAATGCACAGAAAGCAAGGTTCAGACAGAAGAGCCTAAGAAAAATAAAATCTCTCTAGATGGAGCTCCGCACACTGAGGCTTACTGCACTGCATAAAAATCTCTATAATTTTTATATGGATAGGTAAGCCACTAGTACCTCCAGAAGAACTAAATTCTGGAGTTAAAGGTGTTGGAGATTTATTCTTACCTGTTTCATCCATTTGCTGCATCACATAGTAAAATTAGAGCCCTCCAGCATGCGAAGGACCGGGTAGAATTTAAAAACCACCATTACATTATAGGGTGAAGCAAAATACCAAAACAGCATTTGAAAGCAAGCCCCTTCAAGTACAAAAAGATTTGTATAATTAGAACACATGGTAAGGAAAATTAAAAAACTGCAAGACGGAGAGAATTGCAATTATGACATGATTTAGTACATAGATTAATGCATTCTAAACAGAGCAGGATTGAAAGTCAGTACTTAAGTTTATTGATTATGGCAATATTTTATATTTCTTATGTCTTTCAATAGTATGAATGAAACACTATATGAATTTACTGATGAAAAACAGGCCTTAGGTTGTTACCTGAAAAATAATAAAAATAATAGAAGTAAACTGAAATGAAAGCAACAACGTAGTACTGCACATCATTATTCACTGTTTATCAAAGTAATTTTTAAGTTCGGAAACAAAGGAGAAGCCATAAACTGTAAATACTATTTACAGTAGATCCATTAATAAACAACGTAAGGGCAAGATAGAAATATGATGTCCAGTAGTCATACTTTTAAAGGTTAAACTAAAGAAGGCTACCATGTTTTCTTTTACACTATATTCAGAAGATTCAAATCTTTGGTCTTTATAGAATCAAATGGCAAAAATAAGCTACTTTTACAAGTACATACATTGCCTTCTTAGAAATTAATTGATTTAATTCTGCACTGTGCATTGCATTTATGGCTAAACCATAATTTCCTTATGGAATGTCCAATATTAACTCTAATCTCAGAGTGCTCTCTACTGGTAATAAATTATGCTCAAACTCATTAAATATATGCAATACCAGAGACATGTGAAGAACAGTATTTGGCATATATCCTGTCTTGGAATCTGCACGGGAAAGAGTTCCTTAAGAAGACAATGTGAATTTAAAGAGCAGAATAAATGAAAATGTTTTGGTCAAAAGATGATTTCACTTGATATTGATCCATCATGGCCCTACCCCTGTTCCCACTGAATTTAATACCAAAACATGCAGCTATCCCAGATTACTTGGAAGAGACCTGGTCTTCTGAACAAAAAAAATTCCTCCTTGCAAGAACTAAATATTTTGTCTGGAAGTGGAAAGCAAGGACAATTTAGTCCTTGTGCTACTTCCCTTTTTCTTGACAACCTGAGATACTTTTGTGAAGTACCTTAAGCTTGTTGCTCTCAAACTTGATTTTTTTTTAATTACAGATTTTGTGGGCAAAATAAGTCATCAATTTCTTCTCATCACTTCATAACTTGATAAATTGTTCCGTAATACTGGAAAATAGCAGTCTCAGCCTGTACTGTACCACATATTGGAGCACTAGCATTATTCTTATCCATGTAGCATATATACAAAGTCCATTTGTAAAATCCACTGTTCACAGTCTACTACGGCTGACACTGAAGGCAACAGTGAAACTGCTCTTAAGGCCACGGGGAGGCATACATGCTCTGAACCTCAGGGAAAAATGATTTTATTTTCCCTCCATGTTAGTGTAGTCAGACAGAGCCTTGCTTAGGTCTTAGCTTTGAACTTCACTAGTTACTGAGAGAAGAGATCTTGACATAGACCAGGTACAAATGCCAGCCAGTCTGGTTTCCATTCATCTGACAGTGGCCTCCAAGAAAAAATGAACTACTACATTTCTGAGCCAAGAGCTTTGGCCTCTCCTTACTTCTTGCTTCAGTACTTGACCATATTTTCCCATTACTATTTGAAACATCTCTTTCAACTCTGGAACAGATTTGTGAGAGGGGGCAAAGAAGTTAATGGTAGAGATTATTCACTCTGTCCAATACGGTATGTGACAATGTTGGCCTGGATACCTCTGTTGGTCTACTTAATGTCTTATCCCATCTGTGGCTCATTTTGTTTTCCACATGTTCCTCAATAACTGCCCAGATATGGAAATTATGTTCTGTTTTGTTCCCATTTTACACAGACTGTCTTTGCTAAGATGTTTAATTAACCACTTTTAAAGACTGGTCAATATACTGTGTATTGTTTTGTTTATCCTTAAATCCGTATTTCTGTCACTGAAACAAACAAAAATCTAGGACTTAAAAAAAAAAAAAAAAGAAAGCAGGTTGGAATAAATTCCCACAAAATTAGGGTTATGGTAGAAATACTGACTGATCTGTTGCCCTCTTCTGTGTCAAATTAATCCACTGAGATGACTGTTTGCATACATATGGATCACATGAAAACAGTAGAAAACTTTTGTAGATCTGGAGAGTTCAAAAGCATCTCTCATCATGAGATTTTTCTTCCATTGAATTGAACTGGATTAAATTCATTTCACAGTCTATTAGGAATTTTAATGAACTAAATCTGAGTTGCTGCATGACTCTAGAATAATTTAAACAGCATTTGGGGCATCCTTATGTTATGAGAGCCTATCCCCAAATACCACAGCACTGCATGACATAACCTTTACAGTGCTATCATTAGAAAGATGATTCCAAAGATGTACCTAATGCTGACTGACTCAAAGTCTGTGCCACAGAACACCTTGCTGGGTGGACATTCTCACTGCAGTGGTACTCTTAGTGACATCCAGAGAATCAAAATCAAGGCAAGATTTTACTGCATAATTGAATTGCACTTCTTTGAAGGGAAATGGCCTTCATTAGAGGTGATTCGAGACAGGCAGCATGGCTTCACCAAAGGCAGATCTTGCCTGACCAATCTGGTGGCCTTCTGTGACAGAGTGATGGCATCAGTGGATGGGAGAAGGGCAACAGATGTCATCTACCTGGACTTCTGCAAAGCCTTTGACAGGGTCCCTCATCACATCCTTCTCTCTAAATTGGAGAGGTATGGATTTGAAGGATGGACTGCTGGGTGGATTAAGAACTGGTTGGCTGGTCGCAGCCAAAGGGTTGTGATCAATGGTTCTATGGTAGGGTGGAGGCTGGTCACGAGTGGTGTCCCCCAAGGCTCAGTCTTGGGACCAGTGCTCTTCAACATCTTTATCAATGACATAGACAATGGAATCAAGTGCACCCTCAGCAAGTTAGCAGATGATACTAAGCTGAGCAGTGCAGTCGACACATTGGAGGGAAGGGAAGCCATCCAGAGGGACCTGGACAGGCTGGACAAGTGGGCCCATGTGAACCTAATGAGGTTCAACAAGGCCAAATGCAAGGTGCTGCACTTGGGCTGGGGCAATCCCAGGTATTCATACAGACGGGGGAAGAAATCCTCGAGAGCAGCCCTGCAGAGAAGGACTTGGGGGTCCTGGTGGATGAGAAGCTGGACATGAGCCAGCAGTGTGCGCTGGCAGCCCAGAGGGCCAACTATGTTCTGGGCTGCATTAGAAGAGCAGTGGCCAGCAGGGACAGGGAGGTGATTGTTTCCCTCTACTCGGCTCTTGTGAGGCCCCATCTGGAGTACTGCATCCAGGCCTGGGAACCCCAGCACAAGAAAGACGCGGAGCTCTTGGAACGAGTTCAGAGGAGGCCACCAAGATAATCAGAGGGCTGGAGCACCTCTCCTATGAAGAAAGGTTGAGGGAACTGGGCTTATTTAGCTTGGAGAAGAGAATGCTCCAGGGAGACCTCATTGTGGCCTTCCAGTACTTATAAACTTATTTATATATAAACAGGAGGAGGAATGATTATTTGCGCGGGTGGATAGCAATAGGAGAAGGGGGAATGGTTTTAAACTGAGACAGGGGAGATTTAGGAGGAAGTTTTTCACTCAGAGGGTGGTGATACACTGGAACAGATTGCCCAAGGAGGTTGTGGATGTCCCGTCCCTGGAGGCATTCAAAGCCAGGCTGGACGTGGCTCTGGGCAGCCTGGTCTGGTGGTTGGTGACCCTGCACTCAGCAGGGCGGTTGAAATTCGATGATCTTTGAGGTCCTTTTCAACCCAGGCCATTCTATGATTCTATGATGATTTTTCTAGCCATTATATACTGAGGTGTTCAGGAAACATGACAATGTAGAATACGCAGTTATGCATTAAGCAACACAGCAAGCCATCACAATAAGAATGAAAAAGAATACACTGATGGAAAAGTTAAAAATAAACACAAAAAAAAACTATCAGTAAAACAATTCAAGTTGGAGAGTTTACCTCCCAATTACTATGTGACCAGCTATTTGATAGCGTTGACAAATATTTCCTCTTCTTTCCTCTGCCTTGGAGTTGGCACTGCTCCTCTGCTTTTGGAAGAACTGGAGCTCTTTCCAGACTGCTTGGCACTGCTCTAATTGACAATTTTAGGGCAGTAAATTAGCAGGGCTTTTCATGTTGCTTTACTTCTAATTTTAATCAGACATACAGCCACTTGGCACACCAAACCATACACTCTTCCGTGTAAGTTCACAGTGCCTCCATAAAAATGCCCTCATTGAAATGTAACTTAACTTTAAAAGAGTCACACAAAAGCAATGTGCTGACTAAATGTGCTAGTACAGCGCATCAAGAGACTGTGAATTCCAATTTCAGCCATGCCAGTCATTTGGCATTAAAATATGCACCAGCTGTGAATGTTTGGATCTTGATAAGTCAGAGTGTGCTGGAAAGCTGACAAGATACTGCTGTGAAAATGTTTCCAGCCCCTAATCTCTGCTCTGTCTCCTCTTTTCCATATTTTGCTACCCATGTTGGTGTATAATGTAGGGAGAAATAAATGCAAAATCTAAGGAAGATGTGCATGGGGTGACACCAAGTATTTATAGAACTTGTAAGATAGTGCTGTCACTCATGCAGGTCTGGACTCTGCTTTGGTGGGTTGTTTCTGGTCAACCTTTCTAATTGGCTAATTTATTTTCCTCACAAGGGGAAGAGCACTTCATTAGAAAAACTGGGAGATGTAACATTGCTAGGAAAGGGAGGGATAATGGAAGTGAAATCCACAGACTGTCCTTCAAATTGGGACACCAGCTACTGTCAAAATAGTTGAAAAATGAGTCTCAAAGTATTTTTGGACTGATTTACCAGTAGGGCACATCATTCTGTAAACCCTGCTTTGAGCAAATATGTCTTTCCCTTCTCTCTATTATTTATTCATATCCACATTAAATCTCCTACACAAACCACCAGATTATAACCTGCTGAGGAGGGCAGAGTGGTATGCTTCCCATCTGTTCTGCTTAGCCAACAAGATGCTCTGGATCTTATCCTGTATTTTTAGAAGGAAAATCTTCCTCCCTAATAGCAACCATCTACCCAGCCCCACAACAGGGGTAAAGCAACAGTGGGGAAGGCTGCACCTTCACAGGCTGAACAAGCAAAAAGGACTGCTTATAAGCAATAAGACGTGGTTTGGTTTGTGGCAGTTTCAGCTGCTTAGAGGTTGATCCCAATGCTCTATGAAGGGTAACTATACCATTCCATTATCTTTCTCTCTCTCTCTTTTTTTTTTTTTTTTTTTTCCCCCAGTTTCAAGGGATACAAGAAAGGACAATATGCAGAATTATAGGAAGCCTCGGCCAGAGGATAGCTCTGCACTGGCTGGCAGAGAACAACCTGCAGAAGGGTAGGGGGAGCTATGGGATGGCTCCATGCCAACACAATACATATGAATTCTTTGCTATCTCAATGAAATTCTTGAAAGATGGCAGGATTTTTGGTTTAGCTCAAGGATGCTGTATTAATGAAAAAAACTCATAAACCCTCTGGCATGAAGAGAATTTCATCCATCAAAGCAAGACAGATAATTATCAGAATCATGCATTTATACAAAGGTGAAACTACATTCCCCATCTGGACCCCTGTTATTCCACAAATGCAATGTCCGCTTGGGAAACAGCCCCCCACACACTCCACCCAACCCTATGCACACCCTCACACTATTTACTCACAATTTTGATGAGATACTATTTTAGTCGGAGGCAGATACTAATTACAGAACCTGACTTAAAAAAAAAACAACAACAAAAAAAACCAACCCTGCTATAGTAGATCCCTTTTTTTTTTTTCCAAATGAGGTCTGCAAGATGAAAGTGCAATTTAAGGTATACACACAAAATTCAGAGCTGGCCAATGCAGTGTTCTATAATCAAAATACCGTTCAACAAATGCAAAGGTCACCTTGTATAAAATTGAGCAAAACTGAAGTAATTTGATACATCAAATACAGAAGCAGATTTTTTTTTGCCTTCTCATAGAAATAGACACATGCAGATGCCTTACAGCTAGTGTCTGAAAGTTTAAAAAAATAAAGGCAATCAGGTGCAACAGTTAAATACATGGGAGTTTCCCATTTCAAGTCAAGCTCACTGTAGGGAAAACACAACGAACTAATTATGATGTAAATCGTAATGAATGCTGCTGAAATAGTACGCAATGTAAACAATAATTTTGAATTTCCCAGTTTATATCAGCACTGATCTGTTCTATACACTCCAGAAGTATAACTCAGAAATTAGATTTTATACTAGCGACTTCTACTTTTTAATCAAAGAATAAATTAAAGCATTTTCAAAAGCATGCCAGGCTCATTAATTAGTTCCATTAAAATGTAAAATATGACTACATACACTTGCCTCACTTTGGGCTTACAGCTCTCTACCTTAAAAATCCTCTCATGTATTATCACAAACATGGCTGGAAATAACATCTATTATTAATATTCCTTGATGTTTCTCATTAGAAAATCCTGCTTTCAATTGTTCAGAATTTATTTAAATTATAACTATTTGGGTTGAAGCTTTCAAAGCGGGTATTTTAGAGATTTTCTGTCAAAATATTTCTGCCTTTCCCAAGAATGTGATAAGGGAATATAAGCATATTATCTGCGTCAATAACTTCTAGCAACTGCTTCTTGAACGTAAAAAACTAAATTCATCTGTTAAAGAAAAACAACAACCACATTTTGGAAAAAACCTTTAAATCTAAGAGAAGTCTACTTCATACTGACTCTATGGAAATCTATTGGCATTTAGCAATTTATTATCCATCCCATTCTTCACAGACCAACTTATTCATCAAACATGGGCTATGTCTCTATGTTTTATTCCAGGACAGGGCTACCACCAACCATCCACCTGGCTACAATCACTTCCACAATAGGTTCCCTCCTTTAGCAGGTTAGGAGCTCCATTTCCCCAGGAGAAGGCTCATATTTCCACACACAGAAGATGATAGCATACTGCCCGGGTAGCTTCTCTTAGTTGAAGCAACTTTAGGCATTTCAGTACTTTCTCTCTGCTGACACCTCCAGTAGGTATTAGGTCAATGCTCCATGTTATCTATTCCATTCCCTTTTCAAAAGATATACAATGACCTTAATAAAATATCCTTACACATTTTTTTCTGAAATATCTTTCAGTGGTCATACATCACTCAAAAGTGAGAAAATGCTAAATTTAAGCTTGCTTCTGTGACCATAAGTCATTCCTCCTTTTGTAAGAATTATTGTAGTCTTTCTGTTTTCCCCACTGGACCAATTTTATCCAGTGCACAGCAGGAATCACATTCACTAAATGAGCAACGATTCAATAATTTTTCCTTCTGTCACTGTTCATTACCAGTCTAGAGCCTTATTTTTTGCATATTATTTAGACCAACTTCTAAAACCACATTATTTCTTAGTGTTTGTCAGTGCAGTATCAGACCATTTGCAATACATTATTTGACTTTTTTTCACAGTTTCCCTGCAAGATAAAGGGGCTTATTATTCTCACTCAGAAATGGCAAACTAAAGCATAGCATCCTATTGTGGCATAAGCTAAAGGAGGAGTTCTACAGTATGAGCTGAGTAGCAGAAGGGGGAAAAAAAGAAAGAGTAGCCCTGTATGTGTCACTACTGATCACACTCACAAATCAGAATTGAATCCATGTCCAATTATGCATTCCTATAAAGAATTAATCAAACCTGCAAAGATGTGGACCCCATGATCTACAGAGGCAAGTTGCCAGTGACACTTGTGCCAACAAGTGCCAGGCCAGCAGTCTGGTTTGCAAAGATCTGCCAGCTTGTGAGGACACATGCTCACTTGTAACAAGGAAATGCACTGATGTTACTAGGGGCAGATAACAAAAGTTGCACAAGACCCACTATCACCTGAAAGACAGCAGTCCATCAGCAGATATATGCTGAGCTGAGTTCTCAGCTGAGCATCCAGCGAAACAGGAGCCAGTCATAGGTTGGTCAAAATGCTTTTCTTCTATACCCACGTTTCAATGAAGATCTCTTCTGACAGCCACCTTGGCTGCTCAGGACGAGTCTAGCTGCAGCTCCACAAGCCCTCCCAGCCTAGGCACACATGCATGCTGCAGGCAGGGCTGGAGCAGCTGTGCTTTCCATGAGAAAGGCAATTCCATTAAGCTAACAGCTGTGAGTGGAGTGAAAATTTACTCTACTCCGACTTTATTTTCTGTGATTTTATCTACTTATCTTTACTGAATAAAGCAATTTGAGTCTGATTTTATTGTGTCATTGGTCAGACTAACAGGTGTCCAAATTGCAGGAGTCACCACAGGAGTCTCCTTTGAAACTGAAAGAATTCAGATTTTTTTGCTTCAGATTTTTTTTGTTCTGTATCAAAGAGATTCTTCGGAGAGAATAAATCAGCAAAGCAGTGTTTGTTTCTTGTGGTATTAGTGCTAGAATTAATTGGTAAAAGTGGCAAACCCAGCACTTTATTATTGTAAATGCAGAAAGAATCTAAAAAAGGGGATTTCTCAGAGCAGGCATACAAAATATCTTCTTGTGATACTAAGCCCTAATCTGTGTGGGCTGACAGTACCACCACATTTACTGCCTGCTGACAGCTGAGTTAAGAAGTGTAACACTGTGATCCAGAGGTGTCAAGATTGCTGAAATTAATACTGGGGTGTGTGGTGTTTAGCTTGTTGATTCAGCTGACTTAGGTGTGTTAGAGTAGCAGTATCATAAGACAGCAGAGGCACTGTAATTTAGCATTAAGTAAAGCTATTTCTTTTGGGAAACACTTTTGGTGCTTTCTTAGAAAATATATTTTATACTAAGTGCAGGAAACTGATATCTTCAGCTAAAAGGCAAGTACATGTCTGTTATTACAGATAGAGAAAATGTAGCAGAGAGAATGGGCAAGTGAATGATTTAGGATTCTGAATTATGATGCTGTCTTCACATTCCCTCATTCTAACTGAGCCTTGGAAAACAAAGGCTTTCAACTCTTGCAGTGAGCAGCAGGCTTTCAGAGCTCAGTTGTCACTGAACTGAGCAACAAGATGACCAAGCATCAGAACAGTAAGACTGGGCAGAGATCTGAGAACCTGCTTTATCGGAAATATAGGGTTACTATCTGATCAGAGGAGAGACTGCTCAGCACAAACAGTTGAGGATATAATTTCAAATTGAGCTGTTCCAGCACTCTCCAGTAGATAAAACAGTAGCTCTCCAACATCCGTTTTATCAAATCCTTTGCAATGACCATAAGGTTCTCTGTTAAGATCAATGGTTAAAAGGACCTTGGAACCTGAAGTGTTATTAGCAGAATGTTTCCTCTTTTTTTCACTTTGGGGAATTAAATTAGTCTGATGTGGGAGATTACTAGGGTACCTTGACACAATCAGCTAACAAATCTGCTGCTTTGAACCACTTAGAAAATACAAATTTGTCTTCTACTGAAATGTTTCCATGTATCGTTGACTCAAAATTTGGAGAGGAGGTGAGGAATCTCCTGTCTTATCCAAAGAACTATGAAATGCTTTGCGTTTGCTTTGCCTGAGGGACCTCTTGAGATCAGACCTAACCTTGGGAAAACAACAGACAGCCTTGGACTCTCATGACAATGAGCTTACTGAGCTACTGATGGAATACTATGGCTTCCTATGGGCTGTTTTCTCTGTTTCCAAGAACTCTAAATTCTCACTGACTAAACTTTGGAGTAAGCTACATTTTAACAATATTTGCATGAATGCTTACCCTACTGCAATGAATTCCAGTATTTCCTCAACAAATTGAGAACCAATCTGTGCAGATGACAGTTTTCCTGAGAACACCCACAGTTCAGAATATCCTACTGGGAGTTGAATCACTTCAGGCTAAGCAAGAAACAAAAGGCAGAACTCTCACAATCTAGGTATGTACTTGGACCATTGACTTGTGTAAACCTCACTGCTCAGATGCTATCCTCCTGGATGTATTTTGAAAGAGGAAAAAGGAGAAAACAAGCTGTTACTAGGCTTCTTCACCACCCTAACATCTTCAAACAACTCACCCAAAAATGTACAGAGTCAACGGCAGTCTCCCTTAGTCCTGGCAGTATTTGTATAACCATGTTAAGATTGTTGTTACTGAGTGAGTCTGCAACTCGCTACTGCTTCAAAGTGTGAACCTTGCAACCTGATCTTGTATATGCTCTAGCTAATCAGAGTACTCCCATTAGCCACTCAAGAGCAAACTAATCTGTTGCACAGGTTCTGTATTCTGTGTCATCATGGAAGGGGATTCAACAGGATCAGCCAGCAAAATATTACAAAGAGCTTTGCAGCTGTCAATCAGGAAATTGTTGTACCACACTTACTAAATGCAAGCCAACTGGAAGGCCAGGGATTTTTTTTGCAAAATTACTGCTTTTACTACTTACTATATAGGGAAAGCTTGTTCCACTGAAAAACTTTTAGCATTACCTCCAGAAAACATACTTCTGGAACTCAAATTTATCAGGATCAGCTTGAGTCAAGAATGTAACAATCTAAGGACAAGCCTGATCAGATATATAAGAAATGATAACATAAACATGTTAGAGAAAAATCACATTAATGCAGGACAATTTTTTAAGTTAGCATGACATGAGGAACATAAGCAATTAATTTCTTCTTTCTTCTCTATACAGGAAAAGACATTGTACATTTTTAGCTATCTATACCTGTATCTACATATTCCTACCTACACTTAGATTCCACTTACAGTTTTATTTTTGGTCTTGAAATATTCCACTGGCCTATCAGTTTCAGACAAAAGAAAATTACTGAAAATTCTCAAGTATCCTAGCCAGCCACATGTGTTAGCTTATCATAGCACATGTACAGAAAGATACTTATTTCCAGGCTCTATAATGATCACATTTTTTTTTCAGTGCATGCTGCCTATAGACAAAGAAATCTGAGGTTGTCAGTCATTACATTCATGTTACCTGAACATCTTGTTTTTTACTACAGTTTCCATGCACAAGCAATATCAACATCTGTTTCAAGGATCTCTGCTGGAATTGGAGATCAACACAGCCAAATTGCCTATGTTTCCACTGAGGAAACAGCTATTTACTTTATGCAGCCATCTGGGCTCTAAACAGTATGTTTTGTTATTTGTAATCTTGTTTTCCAAGGTTTCTTGTACAAAATTTGATTCCTTCATAACTTATTTCTCCTATAAATGACATTTTTTAAAAAATTGAACTTATGAATGAATATTTTGCAAGAGGCTTACACCATCAGCATCTTACATATTTTGGATATAGAGCCAAACCCCAATTGCAACAGCTCTGATGATCTACATTTTCCCCACCTCCCTCATGGAATTATACATGAAAACAGTATTTACAAAGCTTTCTTCCAGCTAGATGAATTGCATATATTGCTGTAGTTTAATAATTCAGGATGATACTGGTGAAGTCATTCACATGGTTTAAATATGGACCCCTGGAGTCTCAGAGTCCTCACCCCTTCTATTTAAAAAAAGTAGACAAATTGTAAAGGCTAAAAGCACAAACATATATGGAGACCTTTATGTGTAGGTGATGAGAGAATGGACATGACTATACTATTTTTGCTCAGATTATGATAGCAATGGAAAAGCTTTTTTTCCCCAGCATGTCTCAGATTTTCCCTCAACCAATTTCAGGCTCCGAGCTACACATCACAATCCAGAAAGTATCAGGTAACTTGGAAGATCATTTGTAGAGATGGTAAGAAATCCTAAGTCACAGACAAGAATAAATGATTATCACTCTCACAAATCAGTTTGTATTATGCTATGGAGCTCACAACCTCATACAAGGGAACCAAGAGCAGAAGCCCAGCATCCTCAGATTTGCTCTTAGTTCTCCAGACATGCAACCAATGTGCCCTTTTTATCCACAAGAGTCCTCTGCAACATAGACATAACACTCCACCTTTCCATGCAGGTGTACCAAGAAACCTTTCTTCCCAGGAGACTACTCACACGAGAGTCAACACAACAATAATCCATCCTGGGTATTTCATGGTACTCCTCTTTTCTGGCAACAGCTTGCATCAAGAGAGGCTGCCTAGCTCTTCCCATCAAGGGATAATATTTTTCCTGTTACTTGCTCTGACAAGGAGTCCAATCACACAAACTAAGTAATGCTAACCAAGCTGCCCTTCCATTTATGCAAAGCCACAAAGGGATAAAGCAAGTAATAAACTGCACCACAAACCACACATTGCTAAGGAGATTGGGAAGTGTTTGGCTAAACCAGTAAATATAGGCTCACTCAGTTTACTCTCCTGTATCTCTCAGTCTAATAATCAAGCAGAAGACAGCCCTGCTTTCTCCACTCTTCATCCACTCCTACAGGCTCTAAAAAAGGAGATACCAAATTTTAGGAGACACAGAAGAACATATTGCTGTCAGCTCCCTAGATCAGTTTGTTTTGTTCCACTTACCCTGACCATCATCTTATGTTACTTGCTGTTCTCATTAGCTCTGCACATCCCAGGCTGTTTCTGCTCTCATGTCTTGTTCTCTAACTTCCTTTCACTCAGGCTCAGTGATCTAATCATCAGGTTCATCTGCTTCAGCTGGATCAACCACATTTTTACATTCAAAAGAATGTAAAAATGAAGTACACAATGAGCGTCTTAGAAATTAAAGTATTATCCAGAACTTCCATAACATTTCATAAAGCGTTAGTTCAATTCTGGTCTTACTATGGAGCTGGCATGTAGTGTCCTGTCCTCCAAAGAACCACTGTACCCTTTCAGTATGACAGACATTGAAGGAGGAAGCTATCACATACTCAGAGTAATGCATTAATAGTAAGTTTGCCTACACCAATGTCAACAGATCCACAGCATTTGTAAGACTTGCAAAGAGACAAAATCTTTTTCAGCTGGTTGTCCGAATGAATGAATAAAGAATTATTCCTTCCTCTGAGGTTAATCTCAGCCAGATTGGCAGATTTGTGCCCTTGCAGAATACTGGGAAATATGATTCTATAATATGCGTAAAACATATCAGAGTGGCTTTCTGCCACTTGAAGAGCCTTGGCTATTAGAAAAGTTTGACCTCTTTTCACTCTTTCCTGTGACATAAAACACTGGTCTCTTAAGAACATTATTATGTTTACTTATCAGAAGTCACTGAATTTTGGAAAGCAACAGCTCGGAGGAGGCTAACTTTTCTGGGAGATGCAGCAAGGCAGATCAGACAAGCTAGTTCACACATCAGTAGACAATTAACAGCTAGGTAAGGAGATGAAAGGCACAGGTTGGAGGGCTGTATGATGCCTGCCAGTGCGCTATCTGGCTGAAGCAAGAACTGTTCCAATTCATTGGAAAGCACAAGCAAACTCTCTTTAAACTAGTATATATTGGAAAATAGTGCTCAAAAAAATTTTGAGCACTGACAGAAGTGCACAATATAAAAAGTTTGGAGACCCTAAGGACCAGTGTTCCAGGTCACACCAGCTGAACTCCAAAAGCACAAGTAGTGTTGAATGAGTAAGACAGCTGTAGTAAGTAAGTGCTAGTGTAGCTAGCTATTCTACTCACCAAACTAGTACTAGGATTTGAACATCAGCCCACTTGGAGATCACAGCACTGCAAACACTCCTCTGGATAGTAAAGATACATGCAAAGAACAAGGAAAATTCAGCTGCTTTTTATGGTTCTTGTTGCTGTTCCAAATAGTAGTATATATATGAGGTTCATTCTATAACTACTCTTACATGTCAAGATGAACTACAGATGAAAAATTCATCTTACCTTAGTATTCTGTGTAGGCTTCACAAATTCTAAGTGTGTCATTCAGTGTGCCTGCGTGCTTCTTATTAACAATGTAATCAAGTAGAAAAGCAATTGATTAAAGAAAAAAAAGTTTGTTGAAGTAAAAGAGAAATAAAGTTGTTGCTGTAGATCACAATAATTCCTTTGGACATATCTTTGCATTCTTAACATTACATATTATTTGATAGGCAATGACAGCTCATTTAGAGCTACTATGTCTAATGCATGAATTCGTGGTCTTGAGCCTGTTAATGTGCACCATTGCTACTACAGACAATGATGGCTGCTTTGGAGGTGTCAGGCTAGTGTGTCCAAATCCATCTCCATGTGAGAACAAATCTTGATTACTTCTTAGCTGCCAATGGACAATCGAAGCTGATTGCTTGGTGTCATAGCTGAGCATTATCTGAGGATGGAGGTGAAGTATTAAAGCAACTATGAACAGGCATTGTTGATGGATCACAGGGGAATCAAATTCAAAGTTAACAATGGAGACACTTGCCATATGTTTACAGAGGACAAACAATGAGAAAAGAAAGGATGAGAGATAGACTATTATTCTGTTTAACTTTGTACTCAGCTAGTTTAAAAAACTATAAGGAACCGTTAAGGTTATGTTTATAGTTAAAAGGCTACAGAAGCTGCTTGCTACTCCCCCTTCCTTGCTCAACTAACTGCTGATAGTGAACCATATTACAGAATCATAGAATGGTATGGGTTGGAAGAGTCATCTCGTTCCACCTCCCCTGCCATAGGCAGGAGCACCTTCCAGTAGACCATGTTGCTCAAAGCCCCATCCATCCTGGCCTTGAATGTCTCTGAGAAAGCTCTGCTAAGAACCAGGGCGTCATCCATTGTAGCAACGTGTTTGGATGCAACAAGCACACAGTTTACATCCCAGTAACTTAATGGGAAGAACACAGCCACCACTTCCTTTTCCTGTGTTGTGGCCCTTTGGCGCTTTTTTTTTTAATTTTATTTTCAGCTGTACTATATGCACAGACGAGTGATTTTACAAAGTCACTTACAGAGGTGTATCTTCATATTTAAGAAATGCACGGAGTTCAGGAAGTAAATTTCAGCTATTCTTAAGTGCAGGCAAAAGCTAGTATAAATGCCCAGAAAACATAGCTCTCTGTCTCTACCACTTTTTCCTCAAAATATGATTCTCTGTAATCGTGTCATTCAAAGAGACTTTTGCTAAGTACTGAGGGAAAAGTGGCTTCCTTTGGTGAGGGGAGGAAAATGCCTGTTGCTGTGAGCTATCCACCATCTTCAAGTCTAAAATGTATTAAAGCCCCTTAAATTTTTATTCCCGGCACAGCCAGATAGGACCAGTGTTTTCCTGACAGGTACTCCTACGTAAAAACCTACTTCCCAGCACAGTTTTGCAGATGTACCTTCCTGCTAGAGCAGACAACGAATAGATGTCCATCATGGTTTTATTTGAGAAAGATTTTCTTATCGTCCCTCCAGTCCCTCCCACTCATTCCTTTTTTTTTTTTTTTTTTGGGGGGGTTAGGTGGGGGGAGGAGGGGAGAGCACAGCTGGGGGAAGATACCCTTCCCCCCAGCCAGGAAATAGCCATTTCAAGGTAAGACCTCAAAACTGATGATTTTGAAAGTCTTCTCTATTTCCATGCTGTTCTGCTCCTGCATTCCTGCGGTGCCAACAGATGAAGTTGTAAGCCTGCTCGCCTCCCTGCATCTAATCCTGATACTACTCAGCAGCAGGGAAGGTGGGCAAATGTTCACTAGCAGTTGTTGGCAAAGAAACACAGCAGGAATTAAACTGGATGACGCCACTGCATGTGTAAAACAACCATTTGAGCAAACGCTGCTGTAGTAGCATCTTTAACCAGTAAAACAGAATGCGCTGTTAACCTTTTTCTTCCTAGCTAGTTGTGTTGAAGAGCTGTGATTAATTGCAGCTGTGCTGTTTTTGTTTTTAGTGGAACTACTGATAGAAAAAAAGATTATCAATGTTTGTAGCATTTGATGTGATGGATTTTTATACGTGACCATAGTAACAAAAATAGATTTTAAAAGACAAAGAGGAATGAGATCCTGGTGCACTCTGATAAAATGTTCTACATCATTTCTAACAGTTATTTCCCTATGATCTTTCTTCTCTTCCTTTCTAGAGGCACTGCTGATCTTTAGTTGATGTGTCCCCAGCTCAGGTGTTTCACATTCTAGCCACAGTGATTTCATAGCATTCAAGGACTGTTGCAAATGAGTGAGCCAAAACAGTCATTTTCCATGCTTATCCACTGTTCATGAGCTAAATCCGTCACCAACTGTGTCATCAAGATAACTGGTCAGCACCAGCCCAATAACAGCATTTCCCCAGGCTCTCAGGTTTCCTTGCTTTTGACAGTTGTTCATACAGACCATCTTTGATAAGAGATCCCTCTCTTCAAGTTGACCTCTGTCATTCTCTAAAGCTATCAGTTTGGCATCTGTGAAATACAACTTGAAAACCTGAAATATCAGCTGACAATGCATGGAGCACTCGATCTAAGGAATGGGAATTAAATTTTTCCTGCCGTTGCTTGAGAAAGATGAGTAAAGATGCATCACATAATTAATTGCAATTCCTTAATACACTTAGTTACTGCAGTTCATAAGGCCATGTTTGATTGAAGACATTGCCTTTCAGTAATGGTACTTCCTATCTGATGCTCTCCTTAGGAGTCAGGCTTTCCTGATGGGAAAAGTATGTAAAAGCTTCCCATCCTAGCTGTGTAATAAGGCCTAAGCTTAGGATGGTATCTGTTCATTTGGTTGGTTTAGTTCCTCCATGCCATGTTTAGATCAAGTGCCTTAAATAAGAAAATGGTAATAGCTTGGAGCCTCTGTAAGTATGTCAAATAGAACTTAGGCAAGAGTGCAGTGCTAAATGGCAAGCCAAACAGATGCTTCAGAAAACTTTCCTAAAGGAAAATTTTTTTAATGATTTCACTTCAGTGCAACTGATAATGTGCATACTAGGGATGAGGGCTGCTCCAAAAGCAATGCCTCGATTTTATTATGTTTACCCACAATGTCAAAGGCGGATGCTGGTGGGATGGCAGTAGAGGCTGAATCTTCCCACCAATATTCCATTACACTTTGTTTGTACATTGTGACAGCAGCAGAAGGGCAGTCTGACAGGATGGCGCCTGACATGGAAGTGCATATGAAGCAAAGAAGTGGAATTGAATGCCTCCATGTGGAAAAAAATGGCACCCATTGATACTCATTGTTTCTTGTTGAACGTTTATGGAGAGCAAACAGCGAATGTGAGCACAGTGGGGGGTGGGGGGTGCGTTTCAGCAATACTGACAACAGTGGGACACTTCCACTGGTGAAGATTTTTATAAGCACGGCATGCAGTTCATTGCTGGTGAAATATAGTGTTTTGTAGCTGAGGATTTTCTCAGTCAAATAGTGTTTTTGTGTGCTTTGTGTCTGCTGTAGTTCCTATGGAAATAAATAGAAGGCACTAATTTGGGAGCAACCTACACAGAGTAATGATCAGTTCTATCCTTATAGAGCCAAAAATCAGATATTTGAAAAATCAAAGAGACAGGGTGCAGTAGGACTATAACATTTGTAGCCATGTTCTCTTTTGGAAGGAAGCCCTCTGTAGAATTGCCATCACCTTCCCCATGTTGTCTATATTGCAGCTGACACTGCCATGCTTGCAAAGCTGCCAGAATAGTGGTGGTGGTTGATGCAGCAGAGAAACGGCTTTTGCTGAGTGAAGCTCTATTACACTAACCTGTTACACAGAATAGAACACACGGGCTCAAAACAGCTTGGATGGAAGATTTATGTAGGATAGCAGCTTCTGCAAGGAAGCAGTGCAGTAGAAACCATGCCTTTTGAGAAAGAACTTGGAATAAGTGGAGTGAAAATTAAAAGGCTAGAACAGCACAGCTGTGGACAGTTTTTCACTTTGAGCTGGCTGAAACAATTTTTTAATTTTCCAGTGTTTTGTGAAAAGAAAAGAAAACGGGAGTAGAAAGATCAGAAGCAAAACAGATTTCCATGGAGCCACTCACTCCACTGAGACCCTACAGAAGAACATGAAACACTTTCCAGGGAGACCTTTGCACTTCATTTTTGGTGTGCAATCCAAGCCTAGGCCAGCAAAGGATCAGAAGACCCATAACATTTCAAAATTACACCCTTTGCATGGAGAAAACTGGAAAAATATTATGAGCAATGAAATAATTCATCTGCTATGTCTACACTCCCTGGCATTGTATGAATCTCAGATAAGTAAAATAGGTTGCGGCATTGAACCTCAGGCCTTAGAAACATGAAACATTTTGCCCAGTCACAGATATTTTGCTTAAATACAGAATTGTATTTGGCTTTTGATTTTTGAGCTTTGCAGTTCAAATCTGTTCTCTCATTACAGCTTTCACTCCGTAGTATTTAAAGTTCAATTCTCATGACTTTGAAGCATTTTTGAAGATCAGATGGTGAGAAGTACCATGGTTTTGTCAATAGAGCTGGTGCAGGCTCTGGGTAGTGCACTAAAAGAGCTGAGGCCTTCTCATAGCTCCTACCCCTACAGTAGCAGCATCCACTCTTGGACACAGCTACTGTGCAGTGAGTCAGGTTGTTAAGCTTTGTATTTATTTAATCTCTGGGAAGATAAGGATGGATGCTCCACTGAGAGGTCTTTTGTTTCACTCCGTACCAGTTCAATAGGAGCAAGAGAAGATTTAAAGCCACAGGCAATAGTTTGTATATCTTGTAAGTCTTCTAAACCCTTGTCATCATACATGGTATTATGTTGTCTTTTTTACAGAATGACCATTGCTTTATTGTATGCTATCTGCCTTCTTGTGACTTGATGAACCACATTGTAAAAGGCAGAAATCAATAAAATTCTCCAGAAACCAAAATCACGGAGGGAAAAATGTTTTCCTGCAGCACCATCTTGTGGTTCTGGATTTTAGTACAGAACGTGTCTCTCCCTGGGGCTGGAAGGCAGCGCTCTGGCTGGAAATGGCACCCAGCACTGAGTTGTTTCTTTCACCAACCACAAAGGCAATAGGAGCCTTCTAAGAGCGCTAGCTGACATGGGCCCTAATCCAGTTCCTTGGAGGAATAGAAAGGACAAAGGAAAGCCAAGCTTGGCTTGGCAATGTGCAGCTTGATACACAAGAAACAGATCAGCAGTTGGGAAAAGACGTGTTCCAGGTGGATCTGGGTCAACTCCATATTGAAATTGTTCTGTAGTACACTGGAGTCCAGGAGTACAAACCAGAGATGATAAAATCATTATCAAAGTGATTGTACAGAAATTTTAAATTCTCTGTGTGTTTTTTGGTGGAAGTAAGCAGGTGATCAAAACATCCACTTGTGTGTGATGATGTCAGTATGGTTAGCCTGTAAATGAGCATTTGTGAAGTGACCTTAAGGCGATAATCTTGACCCCTCCATAACAACAAAATATATAACTTTTTAGGCAGAAATAGCAGTTATTTCTGCATTACCCATGCTGAACAGCTGCCAATTCAATTAATTGTCAAATGGGTATAGAAATTACAATTTTAAATCAAAGTTTTTGCCTTCTCCAACCAAAAGCCTTCTCAGCTTTTAAGAACATCTTTACAATGAAACTGCTACACAGGAAAGGGACATGACCCAGTTCTACATACTGTGCTCTTACGTACCACCCTGACAGGGGGAATATAAGCATTGTTGGGTCTTTTCCATCTCATATCTTACTCCTATAGTGCATACATTTTGCTTATGTTCATTTTATTCTGGTGGTGCAGGATATGGTTACTGCAGATGCATTGAATGCTTTCAGTTAAATACAGTTGTTTTACCAGTATGTGTCCATTTATCAGAATGTTATGTGACATCGAAAGCAGTTGTGCTGTCAATGACATGTAAACAAAGGAATTTATCACCCTTCAAATCAAAATCATGAAGCACCAAACCAAACTTTCTCTGGAGCACAGCTCCCTCTCATAATTACCATCAGCTATGAGGATGTATGTGTTTGTCGCATGCACATTTCAGCTGCAACAGCGCCCCTAAATCCAAGAAGCAGGAAATTGTTTCTATCTTGTCATAATATTTGTAGACATACTTCAAAATTCACAAAAATAACATCAAGAAGCAGCAAACAGATCAGATTTGGAAGGCAAACTAAGCACTATTCAGTCTCCATCATTCTGCTGCTCGACATCAAAAACACTGTAATTCTTTTTCTTACAAAATTATATCTCAACCATCTCTAATACAGTGTTACTGTCACTGGTTGCAATATCAGGTTTTAAAACTTCTGCATGTGCTAATGTTTGACGATGGTTGTATGCTCTGTCAATTTCATGAGACTGCCCATACGTGTACTTCACCTCTATTACACTTGGGTTTTAAGTGATGTCTTTTTTAGAACTAGCAAAACTAAGAAAAATCTATGAACTAGGTAATCCCATGAGTACACAGTTTCAAAGTATCCCTAATAGTCTTTATTTTCCAGGTTAAGAGTAAAGCTTCATTTACCACTGTTCATGGAAATTCTACTACGTGTATTTCACAGACACGAGGAAAAAGGATCAGTGGTTGCATTACTATAAGGAAGCAGATTTCTACTGACTTTTTTTTAAAAGTGCTCATTTTTACTTTGTACTCTGCTGTTCAAAACTGTTGCATGTTCATTTCTTATTTTGTTATTCTTCAGGGTGACTGAAAGAAATTACGTTTTGGCATCAGCTGCCTTGGAAGAGGGGTCCCCTAAAGATCTAAGGAAGTTCTGTGGTGTAATGATATATCATGAACAGAAACAATGGCCGAGGAAACGCAACCAGTTTCCTGAAGTCCTTGGCTAAGCATGTCTTTAAAGGAACTGCCCAACAATACATTTCCTAAATCCTCTGCAGCCAGGTAAAGAATTAGTAGTTGGCCTCAGTAGGAGTAGCCCTGCTGTACTACAGTGGTAGCCACTACCAGAACACAGAAAGCTTGCCACTCAACACCTCTTTAACGAATAACAACCATCTCTTCCGTCTCTTCTTAATCCAGATAGTACTCTAAGGCTGACCTCTGAAATTGTGAAGATGCTTTACTAGTACCTAGAGTGGCTTTAGCTGGAACGAGCAGTTTTTTTCATTTCAGCATTACCCTTTTATTCAAAAATGAGATATGGAATGAGTATGAAGAAACAGTAATGAAAAATTTCTAATGCAAAATCATTAGCATTATGAAGGGTTGACAACATTGTATTACTTTGATACTAAAAAAAATCATCTCATTTTCTAGAGCATACTCATGTAATCCTGGTGTCCTTCTTCTGCTTGAGATCGTTAATATTACGTGGATGGTCCCCTACAGCAAAAGAGAGGAAAAAAAAAAACAAGGAAAAAAAAAGAAAACCTACATGTCAGTGTAACTAGATTAAGGAACATCTTTGCAAATTTGGTAACTCAGTACTCTCACTGAAATATTTTCTTATTGTCTACTGACCTCACTGACACTTTTATTTATTACATCATTGTCACCTTTAGCTTGCTACAGTTTGGTACAGTAAATAGCATTTAATTCCCAGATAACATGCATCTAGGAAGAACGGTAGGATTTGAAGCTATGTGAAAATGCCAGTATAAAACACCCCTTTCCATAGAAAAGATTTCTCAGTGCCTAGAAATCGTTCTTTGTTCTCTGCAAGCAGCAAAACTCTTACTTTTCTTCTCTGCTCTCTTGTGTAACACAATTCACACATGGGATAAGGAACATAAAAACAACAGAGGACCTAAATGTAGGACTTTAATATTCACTGAATCACTGAACCGTTTGGGTTGGAAAGGATCTCACAGCCCCCCTAGCCCCACCATGGGCTGGCCTCCCCCTCACCAAGCTCAGGCTGCCCAGGACCCATCCAGCCCAACCTTGGGCATCTCCAGGAATGGGGACCCACAGCTCTGGGCAGCAGTGCCAGGTCCTCACGGTGGCTTGCTCTGCTCTCATTTAGCATCCCAGGACAGGAATCAAATTCTGGCAGATTCATTACTTGTCCCACAGCAGAAACTGAGGGTGACGTGTGATAAAAAGTGCTTTTTGTGACACAATCTACTGGACTGGGAAGCCAACAGGAATTCAGTATTTCATATGTCTAGTACTCTATATGGAATCAACAGTAAGATAATACTAAATTGAAAGAACAAAAGAATACTCTAAATTTAGTTTACCTTTCTCTTGTATTTATGAACCTCAGAGTTTTTAAGTCAATTTGATAACAAGCTGTGCATTTCTTCACTACTTGCTCTTTTCTTCTGCACAATTTGTTCTATTTTTTTGTTTGCTCTTCGTAAAGGATTGACACATTGACTGCAACATATTAAAACAGCAGAAGGAATTAAGAACAGATCACCTATGTCTTAGCTGCAAAAGCCTAGCTCCAGAGAAGAAAAAGTCAAAGATACTACTGATTTCAGTGGTTATAAGATTTCATCAACAGAACACAGACTGACAAAGCTCTGATAAGTTTTCCCATCTTTTACCTTTTCTTCATGAATTTCAGTTGAACAGCTGATTCATCAAATTGCAGTCATTACCAGAAAATTCCCAGTAACTAGTCAATTGAAATTGAAGTCCTGCTTCCCACAACTGCACTAGGAATTCAACAGAAGGAAACTGAGACTTTACTGATTTGTATTTAAAATCCACACAACACTATTTAAATATAGCATCAGTAAGTGCACCTCTGTTTTCCTACTCTTTAGAGTCTTACTCATGGCTTATGGCTGCTGGTGAAAAAAAGACACTGAAAAAAAAGGAGATAAAGAAGATAGGATAACACAGTTACAGGGATTACAAAAACATCAGAGAATGTCTCAAGAAAAGAGACATTGTGCTGATAACACACAAGAGGAGCTGTGGTAGCATCAGCTCATTTAGATATTGCTTCCTGCCTAAAAAAATACCATAGGAAGAAGGTAAAATACACAGGTCATCAGTGAGACATGGCAACCCAGCCTCACTGATTTCGGAACTTAATAGTACTGTGGAAGAGTATTCAGACTAACTTGAGCAACATAACTTGAGTTGACTTCTGTAACTCAACCTTCAAAAGAAAATTATCAGCTTCCTTTATAAATTTTACAGGAATTCCATGCTCCTACACATAGGCTCTGTCAGGCTGGCCACGTCTGGACCTCAGCATCTCTAGGGAAACATCCACCTCTAGCTACAGAGCACAAATGCCTGCAAAAGCCTTCCACGGAGAGCTTCCCAAGTTTGGAGTCTCTCTTTCTCTCTCTCTTTCTCTTAAAATAAATAAATAAATTCAAGTTCCCATGGGAAACCTTCAAATTTGTTTTACAAGAACAATGGAATTAGTCAATTATCCCAAATTTCATCGGCGAAAGCTCTCTTACTTTTTGGTCAATCTAGGGAACAATGTTTTACTTCTGTGCATGTCCATTGCAGCACAATTTTTGTATCATGCTTGGGAGCCTCTCGACAGTGACCATACAGCATTGTTAATGAAAACAAAAGGATTTCCAACCAAACAGAAGGTTTCAGGCATTTTAAAGGAATGCTTTTTGAAGCCATATCCTCTAGCAACAGTTCCTAAAACTAGTAAAATCTGATCAAAGTTAATATGTTATAGGATTGCTTTTTTCCTAGAACTCAAATATGTGATGTCAGAAATTAAAAACATTTAGCATCTGGTTAATCACTGCATGAAAAAAAAAAACAAACCAACAATAAACAAGTCATAGCAGAACAGCAATACCCCTAGTTCTAGTTTTATTGGCTATGAAAAAGACAGAAAAATGATCATTTAAATATTAATGTGAATTATCTCACAACAAATACATATTAATTCATTTTCCAGAAAATATATGATAATTTCATGTTACTTCTTTGCCTCCTGTTTTCCAAGTCACTGATGACTCAGTGTAGCTATCTGCACGCTCAACATCAGCTGCTGAGCATAGGATAAGATATAATGTGGAGATTTTCACAGCAGGTTTTGTCTAAATGTGGCACACCATAGCAAATAGCCATCTGCTAAGCAGCCACATTAGTAAAGTCTATGTGTGTGTGTACGTGCATGTATATAATCCCACACAGTCTACTAATATCTTAGTAAAGGAAAAATTTAACATTTCAGAAAAAAATCTACACAGAGAAAGACAATGATGTTACATTAACTAAGCTGTAGTATTAACCATACTATATGAACCACCACCTTAGAAAAATAAAGCACAGTTGTGTTAACATGCTCCATCTTAGTTTTATGATTTCAGTACTTTAGAGCTTACATTTTCCCCATTATCATAAGAACTCATACTCATGCCAAAACTCTTTGCAATATCAAACACTAAACTGCTTGCAAAGCACAAATGGGCTGTAATGTGTCCTATACATTCAAGGGGAAAAACACACTAAAAAGAGCCACCATCAAAAAAAGCCCGAAACAAAAAAAATATCATTATGCATTAGCAGCATTCAAATAATTTATTCACTTTTCTCTGAAGTGTACTCCTTCTCCTTCTCTTTTACTCTGCTAAGGCCTACTACTTTGTTCTTCCATCATGTTCTTCCATCTTACTGCATAATTCTATGTTTATCCCTTACAGAAACTAATTTCTACTTCTTGCTCCTTTCAGCTTGCCTTTTCTCATTCATTTCTTCCTTATCATCTTTCCAATAATTAATTCCCACTTGCACATGTCATTTTCTGTGTAGCAGTCCATTACTTCCTATAAGCAACGTCGCTCTTGTAGAAATAATAAAGGTAATCATAGAATCATGGAATCACAGAATGGCCTGGGTTGAAAAGGACCTCAAAGATCATCAAGTTGAGTGCAGGATTGCTAACCACTAGACCAGGCTGCCCAGAGCCACATCCAGCCTGGCCTTGAATGCCTCCAGGGACGGGGCATCCACAACCTCCTTGGGCAACCTGTTCCAGTGCGTCACCAATGGTAAGAGAACAATTTTTTCTCCCCTTTTCCCATGGCTTAGAGAGAAAACAAGTGGCAAAAAGTTTTCGCCTTTGTTTCTGTTTAAACTTATGAATTGAGTCAAACTTTTCCTCAAATCTTTCTTTTTTTTTCTTTTTCTTCTTTTTTTTTTTTAAACTGATGTTTTTGGTTTCCCATGCACTGGGGGCGCCATGTCCTAAAATGTTATTCTGGATAGAATAGGATGGTCTGTATGTAGCATCATGCCCTAAAGATTTGTTTGCTCTCGGAGTCTTCTTTTTTACCTTTTTTGCTCCCAGCTGGCAGTTGTTGGTTTCCCCTTCCTGCTGAAGAGGAGACAAACCAAGCTGTTTTAACAATATGGATATTATATGAAGGCAGGCCTGGCCTCTGGTGGGAAGGAGGTGCGGAAAGAAGGTGGTGGTGTTAATGGGAAGAAAATGGGAGAAGTAAGGGAACAAAAGTCTGGTCTTCCATACCTCAGCAAACCTGCCCAGGACAGAATCCACTTCCCACAGACCTGAACTTGAATTCATGCACTATTGCTCAAGTTCCACTCAGGCCTTTATGTTGAGACTTCTCTGCTAACCTGCAGCCAATGTACCCGTATGTTCTACATGCAGCTTCACAGGGAAGGGAATTAGGATTAAGACCAATTCTTTATAACTAAGTCTTTAAAAAGGCTACTGAAGCATTAACACGCTATTTTTTTTCCCTGAATTCAAATTGACTATGCAGCTCCAAAATAGAAGGATTTGATTTTCATGGTGGCACGTGACTTTCTCAGCTTCTTTTCCCCCAGTCTTTTCTCTGCTCACTGGCTTTAAATATGTCAGCTGTCCATATCTTTGACATTTAGTAGCAATGTATTGTAAATCTAGCTGATTGTGTACTAATGCTTACCTCCTCTGCAAGCAGGCACAGCAACATAATGGTAGACATCCCAAAATTAAAAATCCTATTGCCCCAAGCAAAAACAGTCGAAAAGTCAGCTGCAGATCTGTAGGACCAGTAGAAATTTGTATTAGTTACAAATAAGTCCAAGATACATATTGAGGTACAGTTGACAGAGATTAGCCTCAAAGACAAACATGCCTGTATTTCAGACAGCAACACAGTAGGAAAAAGGTAGGTCCTAAACATGCACTTGCATGAGAAAGATCAAGTCAAATTTGACCACTGGAGTTCAAACATTTCCAAATATTTTGTTAGTTAGGGAAATAACTATTTGAGTAACGCCAGCATGTGAAAAATTTGAGTCCTTTATCAAATGAGTCTTACATAGATGTATAAACAGTCTATAGAGCTTCCTAAAAATGGAGACAAAATAATGAAAATGAATGCTATTTACCTATTTCAGTTCAAAACTTCTGCAGCATCTTCTAAAAGCTTAATTTTATTCCTACTTAAGTTAAAGACAAAACTCCCAGATAAGAACCATTCAAATGTGCAGCCTATGACCATGAAACAGAAATGCAAGTGTCATGAGTCTACTGTCTGTTAAGTGCTTCTATTTTGTCAACAGCTGCTACAAGGCAAACAGCATGTGCTCCCAGGCAGTAAATGTTGATATTTCCTTTGGACAGATGTTGTATATCCTGGAGCATTCAAGCAGCTAGTTAATGTATGAACAAATAATTTGATAAAATAGTCCATCCTTGAAATTTACTTCCAAACAATAAAAGGAATCAAGCAGTCACAGTTTAATAAGTATATCTAATTTTAATATATCCTTGAGTACACGTCCTAAATATGAGCAAAACATCTACAATTTTCACTGTATAGCTTTTCTTCTCACTATTGCCTTGTGTCTTCTATATGTAATAAGGAAGCACAACTGGGGAACAGTATTCTTACGATATTTGGTTTCTGCATTATGCTCCTAACAGAGTGACCTCACACTCAGCGGTACTTTTTTCTATCAAAAGTAGCATAATAGTTATGGCTGTCATAGTGCTGGGATGTGGTGTTGCTCAACTACAGGAAAAATTTCCAAGTTTGGTTCTGACCTCTGCTTGCTCCTGAGCAAATAAATCAAGCAAAAAAGTTAATTCTTGTTAGCTCACAAGTATTTTCTTGGGTTTCATAGGTGTATTAAGTCAGCTCCAGAAAACTGAATATCATCTCTGAAATCAATGTAAGTATGTTGAATTCTATCAAGAATACCTAAGCCATTAAACTCTATGTGCTAGCTTCTTTTTTACTAACTTGTACTAACATACTAACTTATTTCTCAAGATTGTCTCTGTCTGAGAAGTCTTCCTGCTTAATTGTCAGTGAATAAAAATACAATATAAAAGGAAATACTAGGTTGGAAAAATCAAGGTAACATTTGGCTCTGTTCCCATTCAAGTCTGTGACAAGTCTTCAAAGATCATTCTAATATTTTGACATTGTTCTTAACAGGTAACTATGTGGTTTGTGTCTACTGTCAGGACAAGAGAGAAAAGACAAATTAAAACCCAAAACACAATCTGAGCACAATTTTATTTTATTTTTTTTTACTGTTAGGGTTCTAATGTTACAGACTGGAATGGTTTGCCCAAATGAGTTGTGCTGTCTGTATCCTTGGACATATATTCAAAACTTGACTAGATACAGTCCTAGGAAACCTGCTCCTCTAGCTGACCCTGCTTGATCAGGGAGTGATGGGATTGTATGATCTCAATGGGTCTCTTCCAAAATCACTGACTGAGTTTAAGAGCCTTCAACAGTGTACATCTTTCAGTTTGTTGAAGGAAATTCACAGTGAAAAACAACAATATCTAAATGCTATAGAAACAGGGAAAAATATGATAAAAAGTAATTTAGCGAAGCTGAGTTTACCATACAGTTATGTGCAAAGATGTGATATAAAACAAGACTGCCGAATTCTCTCATCAGAGGGAAAAAATATCATCTACAGCAAGTCTATGTTCAAAGAAAATAATAAAGGTAAAACATTATGTTCATTACGTTAAAGACAGAATTTGAGAAGACAGTTATCAAAATTTTGGTTGTAAGGGATTTCTTCATATCCCGTAGCCCAACCTTCTGCCTGAGGCAATATTACTATCGATGTTAGGTAAAGTAACCTGTGTCATTATATGGCCATGTCTTAAAACTCTCAGTAAGAGTGGCCCCATCTCTTTTCTCATGACTTGTTCAAGAGGTTCACTACTGTCCTAATGAAGTTTTGTTTCCTAATATCCAAGCTGAATTTCTCAAGCATCAATGAGTTGCAATTCCCTGTTGTTATATCATCTGGTCCTACCAGTCTGGCTTCCTTGTCTTAGTAAACTCCCTTTGAACCAACTTCTCTGGCTATTGAATAACCATTTAGCCTCCTTCCCAACAATTACACCCAATGTCTTCAACTTTTCTTTATAGCACTATACTCTTTGTATTAAACTTACCACCCTTCCTTTTCCTTAAATAAAGCCTTCACTCTATTCTTTATACTAACGGATGTGGCTACTTTTATTTGTATTTCATCATATATTCTTTGCTTGTGCTGAGGTTGACAAGCTACCCAGACAATTCTTGATTAGTGAATTGTTTTCTGTATTTATATGCAGAAATAAATGCCCACTTAAACTTACTTCAGAGAGAATGGTGACCCAAAAAACTAAAGGAGGGAACAGAAATGAAAATCACATTGTCTGACTAGGAGAAGTACTTGGCTATGAAGCAACAATTTACAGAAGAATACTTACTGTCTTTAAATGGGATATAACATTTCAGTTCATGGCTGCCTTTGGAAGGACAACATCTATTTTCCAAGCACTCTGTTGCGTTAATGCTCCCTCCTACATGACAAGGGACTAAGGAGTGTTTTTCTTTGTGTCGGCAAGCTTTAAAAAAAGAAGTAAAAAGTTTTCTGTTCTAGAAGCAATACTTAGATAAAGAGAGTTTATTATTTCCATGCTCCTAGTATGTTTTGAAGAAGTCCATTTAAAAGCTGTGTCATTGACTTTCATGTAGAATTCTTTCACAAAAATTAATCAGTCTTTATTTTAAAGTCAAGAGAAAAGCCACAATCATGTCATATGAGATCTTAAATAATTGGCTTTCTTTTGGTAACAAACATCTTTAAAAGTGAATTTTTTTAAAAACCACCATTTTAATTTACATTTCTAAAGTGGAAAGACACTACGTTTTCTGACTGGATTGTTTCTAATTAAGAAAAAAAAAAACAAATCAAGCAAATAGAAACATTAAAATCTCTTAGTCTTTTTGAAGGGTTCAGTATACAGTCTATTGCAACAAATCATCTCTCCATTCAGCACTAATTGCACGATTCTACAAGCAGTTGAAATAAGCAAAAACTTAAGATATCCAGTCAGTTAATGAACACAACATGTAATATTTAAAATTTGCTATTTAATAATAAATTTATGGACAATCATAAAATCTTCTGTGTGAAGCGCTATACATATAAATTGTTTATAAACTGTAGGTATCTGACATAGTCTGTGGTTTAATTCCTATAAAACTTGGTATCACATCTCTCATGTGACGCTTCCACAGAAGCTGCAAAACATCATTTGGTTCTGCCACTCCCAACATTGGCTGCATTGTGAGTTTCACTTTTATCACAGTCATTACTGGTAATCAAATTCAGTTACATTAAGTGAGAGGTCAGGCACTTCACAAGACCTCAGTGTTTATTTAGGGCTAGGTAGAAAATCATCAAGACCTTCACTGTTATTACTAAACATTATGTATTAAGTGATGAGTGATAGTTGCATTCTGTTTGTCAATGAAAAAATTCTGGAATCAGGCTTTCCAGTTTTGTACATGCCACGCACTCTCCATATTTCATGGATTTTATCTTTCATATTGATGTTAGCAAATACATTCTATTTCAATTTCTTTCTCGATAGTTTTCTGAAACTAAAGCAGATCTCATCAATTAATTTCAGCATTTAAAAAGGTGAACTATTCAGTCTGAGCTAATGGCCCTGAATCCTTCCTCAGCCAGCAGAAGTGGGAGCGATTACTACTGAGCAAAATCCTTCCCCCACCTTACACAAGGAGACTAGAAAACTAACCCAAATTGGATGAAAGAAAGTTTGCGAAGGCAAATTCTACATCAAATTGTCCAGCATTTCTTGGTCATGTCACTGATGATGAATAGTTTTATAGGACAGAAGTAATGCAACAGAAGCAAATTTGTGGTGGTTCAAACAGTGCATTTAACAATATATTTTTGATGAGAACTAGTGAATTTTACAGTATCAAAAGGAGGGTTTTAAATATACTGAATGCCAACACTTAAGGGGTGAGAGTCTGTACTGGACGTAAGGTGGAAGTAGAGGAAAGAAACAGTGTTGCTGTGATGAAGAAGCACTTACTCACTGGCCTGAAGAAGTTTAAAAGAGCTTCAGATGCATCCTTCATTTTTGTGATAAGTTTGCTGGCTGCCACTTCATTTTTTTCCAAAGCATGATGAGTTGGTGATGTAATACCTGAAAGCTCATAATGAGTAGCTCATTATCATCAAAATATCCATAATTAATTAAATGGAATGACATTTTCATACTGATTATCTTTCCTTATGAAGGCATAATGACTGCTGATGGCTAGTAAGGCTAAGCATAGACATCTTCCTGTTGCATTCGATTATACTACTTCAAACTGTTTCACGAACCACAATGAATAAAGAATTAATGCTGTGAAATTTAAATAAAGGAGTCAATTCATGCAGAAATTGAAAAGAGAAAAAGCATTGCTGTTCACATAAAACTTGCAGGTTACATGAAAATTCTATGTTACAGCTGTATTTGTCTTATGTATGCAAGCAGAACTTCTGGTCTTTGGATCAAGATCAGAACTCAAAACAAACAAACAAACCCATAGAACAAAGTGTGCAATAGATGGCAACTTTATTGGATACAACCAAACTTGCATCTATTGTTTTTTTGGTTTTGTTTTTTTTTTTTTTTAAGATAGTGGAAGATGCATAGGAAAGAGCAACTAACTCACGAATAGATTTTGTAGTTCTTACAAAAGCTTGTAATTTGTCGTCTGGGAGTTACCATAGAATTGTTTAGGTTGGAAGGGACATTTAAGGGCTGTCTGGCCCAAACCCCTGCAGTGAACAGGGACACCAACAGCTCCATCAGGTGCTCAGAGCCCCATCCAGCCTGACCTTGAGTGCTTCTTCAGATGGGGAATCCACTACCTCTCTAGGCAACCTGTGCCAGTGCCTCACCACCCTTACTGTAAGAAACTTTCTCCTTATATCCAATTGAAATCTCCTCTCCTTAAGTTTGAAACCAATTCCACTTGTCCCGTCACCACAGACTGCTAAAGAGTCTGTTCCCTTCTTTCCTGTAACTCCCCTCTAGATACTGACAGGCCGCTCTCAGCTCTCCCTGCAGCCTTCCCTTCTCCATGCTGCACAGCCCCAGCTCTCAGCCTGTCCTCGCAGGGAGCTGTTCCATCCCTCGCATCATTTTTGTGCCCCTCCTCTGGATGCGCTCCAGCAGCTCCGTGTCTCTCCTGTGCTGAGCACTCCCCATCTGGACGCAGCGCTCCAGGTGAGGTCTCATGGCGCAGAGCAGAGGGGCAGATCCCCTCCCTGGCTCTGCTGGCCACGCTGCTTTGGATGCACCCAGGATCCGGTTGGCTTTCTGGGCTGCGAGGGCACAGTGCTGGCTCATGCCCAGCTGCAATCCAGCAGTACCCACAGGTCCTTTTCAGCACAGCTGTGCTTTACCCTTACTCCGCCCCAGCTTGTCCTGGTAACAGGTGTTGCCATGACCCAGGTGCAAGACCTTGTACTTGCCTTTGTTGAGCCTCATGAGGATCTCCTAGGTTCACTGCTCAGCTTGTCTAGGTCTCTCTGGATGGCATCCCATCCCTCAGCTGTGTTGACAGCACCACACAGCTTGGTGTTATTCACTAACTTGCTGAGGGTGCACTTGATCCCACCATCACTGTCATTGATGAAGACGTTAAAGAGCACTGGTCCCAGTACTGACTCCAGAGGGACACCACTTGTTACTGATCTCTGCCTGGACAGTGAACCACTAACCACCACCTGCTGGGTACGATCTCACAAACAGTTCCTCATCCATCAGTCCACCTGTCAAATCTGTACCTTTCCAATTTGGAGAGAAGAACGTTGTCAGGGTCTGTGTCAAAAACCTTAACTGAAGTCCAGATAGATGACATCACGTGCTCTTCCCTTGCCCACTGACACAGTTACACCATTGTAGAAGGCCAAAAGGTTGGCCATGCAAGACCTGCCCTTGATGAAGCCATCCCCATGTGCCTTAGCATAGCTTCCACGAGGATCGGCTCCGTGATCTTCTCCCGGCACGGAGGTGAGGCTAACAGGTCAGTCGTTCCCTAGATCATCCTTTCTACCCTTCTTAAAAATGGGTGTGACATTGCCTTTTTTCCAGTGATCAAGGACTTCACATGACTGTCATGACTTTTCAAATATCATTGAGAACGGCTCTGGGACTATGTCAGCCAGTTCCCTCAGGACTATGGGATGCATCTCACCAGGACCAACATACTTAAGGATGTTCATGTTCCTCAGGCTCTTGTGAACCTGATATTCTCTTACAGTGGGAGGGATATTGCTTCACCAATCCCTACATTTCGAAACATCCACTTGAGGGCTGTGTGAAGAGCAGTTAATAGCAAAGGCTGAAGCAAAAAAAGTTGTTGTTCACAGCCCCACCCTTCTCCTTGTCTGTTGTTGCTAGCTTGCCTGTATTGCTTATTATGGGAGGGTATGCCATACGATACTCTTGGGGAAAAGAAGCATTACATGCATAATTGAATTCACATCAAAATACGGACTCATACAAATGTGTAACAGGAAACTGACAAACAAAAGTTCACATTAGCAGATCTATCAGTCTCTGCACCAGTTTTGGTGATCAAGATAGAAATTTGAAAGGAATTCAGGTTTCAAACAAAATTTGAAAGATTTTGTAATGATTTCTTAGGAAGTTCATGCAGTGAGGTATCTGGCAATTGGTTTGATAAGAAACAGCTGAAAGTATGACCATGACTGTCCTACTTACTACTCTCTCATAGGAGAGTTTAAAGAGACAAACTATATAATGGGCACTGCCAATCAATATAAATCACATCATGTACTTATGAATCACATTTGTATCTATATTAGAAATTATACGTGCACACTTAAAAATGTTTTTGCTTATTTTTTAACAGAATGGTTCAAAAATAAGATGGCACCTTACTCATCAAGGTATTGAAAAAGCATTTTACAATGCGTTTTGCAGCAAATTGATGGCTTTTCACCAAGAAAATATCTCAGATGTGGATTCTCAAGGCATGATGGCTCAGTGGCAAGCTTAATGTGTGGGCTGATAACTTCATGCACATTTCAGATGGCTACGTTTAACTTTGTGTGAATGCAAGTTATCAGCTTAACAAAAATCATCTTTAACTATTTTGAGTCACCTGCTGCAGTAAGCAAATACCAGATCTCAACAGGTTATAGGAACAACTGTAACTTGGAAAATGTAGTCTAAGTGGGACAAAAAATTAAAATTGATAAACAAATTAAATAAAACAAGATAGATGCGCTACCAAGGATGAAACAAGCATTACATGTTTCTCACAGGCACAGAGAAATAGGAACTACAGCTGGTGAAAAAACATTTGCTGTATTTAAGTGACAGGACTCTGAGCAATCCCATCTTGAGTAACTACTTCATGTTTTTCACTATTTTCCAATCATTGCCAAGACAACAAGTCTGTAACCTTACAGGCAAATTACTTGCTTCTATGAAATAGCTTTTCACCTTGAAAACTCACTTGAACTGATGCTATGAAGCAATATCAATATGACATAGTTCCATGCTAGATGAGTGCCAATTCCTTCTTGCAGCATTACTGTAATAAAACCAACAGCAATAAGGTATGTGGTTACACACAGAAACTTCTGATCTTTTAACTCTGTATTTATGGATTAGAACAAACACGACAGATTGCTGCACAGAGCAAAATGTCTGTTATCCTCCCCCCCAACTAAGGAGGCCAAATCAGTGTTATCTTTTGGTAACAAAAAAGTGATTCTGAAGAAATTAGACAGCTTACATGGAGGCAGCTTGTTAAATCAGGATGAGGGGGGGAATATCTCTCTTTAAAGTATCCCAAAGCTAGAATACTAGAATAACACCTTGAAAGATCACTTGTGGTCAAGTATTCTAATTTGTATTTAGTGAACAGAATGAGGACTGAAGAATTCAAAATTGTTGGAAACTCCAACCACCCCCAGAAGATTGCTTTGCCAGATGCTATATTTCACTGCCTGCTGCTCCTGTTCTCATACTCTAAAAGGTCTTTTTCAGTTATTACCACATGTATTAAGACAGCTTAAACTAGGGCTTTGATTAGCGTTGGTAAGGGTACAGAACCTTATTTTCTTAAGTGCTGTACAGAGAATAGAAAGATTGTGTTTTACACAGGTATTGTCCTTTGAAGGGTCTGTTGTCTGTGCTCCTGCTGCTAAATGAAAAACGCTTTCTTGCATTTGGACCGTACCTATACTGTAGAGCAATAAACAAACATTCTCTGTCCTAAGGAGAAACTTCACATCTGGCAGTTGAGTGATTCTTTTTTTTTTTTTTTTAAGAGGATAGGAATCACATTTTCAAGACACCCATTATAGTTGTTCCCCAACATACTTTCCTTATGTTTTCTTCTACCATTGGATCAGAAAGACCACAGCTATCCTGTGCATGGCCACTCCAAACAGAATCAAACCTCTTCATCACAATGGACTACCTGTTACCTATGACATAGCTCAGAATGAACAGCATACATGTGGAAGCGAATCTAGTGTTTGACAGAGCAGAAAAAAAAAAGCATACGCAGTTTGAAAAAGTCAGTATCCCAAGGAGCAGACTGCTAGAAGACTCAGTCTTTTAATTCACTTAGTTAAGTGAATGTTTGTACCATTACTAACATGCAATACAGGAATACCACCTAACAGACACACATGCAAGACCAAGGTAATGGATACCTCAGGCCATTAAAATACACTCTTCAAAACAGACAATTGATTTTATTAAAGTTAACTTGAGCTTGGAGTACAGACCAAGTCCACAAGCAAAAAAAAAAAAAAAAAAGAAAAAAGCCATCTAATACCCCAATACCCCATATGATCCCAAACAAATCTTCATTATACCATTTCTGCAATAGTTGAATTCCTCATCATTTACAGAGACTACATCCATGGGATGCAAATTTGGTTTAAATTACCTGCTTTTATTGCAAATCAGTTTCTTTTATTCAGAGCAAAAATATAAGAACCTTGTCTTACTGAACCCTCAGTAGAAATTTAAAGCATTCATCTGTAATTATTGTTCTTTTTTTTATGATTCAGTTTCATAGGGCACTCAAATTAAGGATTTCTTCAAAATAGGCTTCAAACAATATAAAAAACACAGTAACAACTAGTTCATACTCAATTTAGTATTATCTATCTCCATCAGGAATTGCTCAAAATCAACAATTTGCATATCATGCAAGCAGTAGTGGCAGATATGAGGTACATCTGAAAAAGACTGTTAGGAACAGAAAGATTCATTCCTTGTTGTGGGCACAAGATCCACAGGCTGCTGCGAAGAGCTCATACTTTCAGAGAGTTGAGAGCTACTGCAGTGAACGCAGCCCCTCCTACAGAGTAAATAAGTATGAAAATGTCAGGTGAAAGCTGACAATTTCAGTGAAACTCATGAAAGCAAAATCCTGTAGACCAAATTGGACTCTGTTCAGAACACTGAACTCTGAAGAACTACCATCGATTTTCATAACATACATAAAGATGCCTTAATCATTCAGATGTTAGATTTCTTCTAGCCACTGATTTAATGAATGTGAAAACAGCTGGAGACGACTCTGACTAGCATCTTTTAAGATGAAAACCTAAGTAACCGCTATGTTCAAGCTGATGATAAACTCATTATATGCTACTGAAAAAAAAAAACATTAAGTAACAGAACCAGCATCAAAAACACACACAGACACACACTGTTCTACTATTACAGCTGCTACTGTCTCAAGAAAGTCTTTAACAATATACAGAATTTAAAAACCCTGAGACTCACCTTTCCTCTTGCAGTTTAATACAGAACGCCACTTATCAGAACCATACAAGAGGGTTCCTGAAGTGACTGAGGAATACACTGTGAGTATACTGGAAACTATTCAATCTATTCCCTTTTAATATTCAATGTAAGAGTTTTGAAGAGAAAATATGCTGTAGCTCAGGAAAATAAGTTACCTTTCACAGTTAAGTGTTCCTACGAAGAACACAGTCTACTCACTCAATTTACTTGCAGTACTGTACTTGTTTTTGGCTTGTTGAAACGGACAAGCAAAAAGCATTTTATTTTAGTGACACAAAATGGTAGAAAAAGCCAATCTATAAAGAGGTCATTAAAAGTTTCTGTACGCAAGTTAACTGGTTTGCTTCTTGAACTCACAAATGCTCATCAACAAATGATTTTTGTTTCAAACAAGCTAGATAGACAGGATCTTTTCCTGACAAGATTTTAATTCCTGACAGTACTTTAAGCAAATTCTGGGAATCTTTCCTACCCACCAATATTAGCAAAAATGCATTCAATACAGAAAGTAAATACAGAGTTTCTACTTTCATAAACACTTGTTAATTGATAAGGCTTATAGGTTAACCCTATTGAATTTGAACTTTGGCATCATTCACAAATACCTCTCACTCTTTTTAAAGATCTTTATTTTTAAAATAATTTTAATTCATTAGACCATACTTTATAAGTTACCAATACGACAGACCTGAACTCAAGCATCAGACATTTGTTGCACTTTCAAGTTGTTTTTTTAAACATCACATGATTTTTCAAAATAAAACTAAACATTTAGATTCACAGTTTAATTTGTTGAAATTTAATAACATTTAAAAACACTAGAATTTGAACTGAAAGGGATACATGTTAAGTACACAAATACTGAAAGGTCATAATTCCAAAATGCACTTGAAAATGGAATGTGACTAATTAGTCAAGACTGTAGTTTAACTTCACATTTAACCTAGTTAACACCTTAGTAAACTCCACCACTAAATGTAAGAGATATAGTGCATATAGTTTGACAACTCAACAGGTTTTGTACCATTTCATAATGAGATAGTTTTCTCGAGCATTATGTGCCATATTTTTGAGAACTAGTAATACTTCAGAATTTTTCCCAGAATGTGGAAGTAACAAAGGCTACAGTTAAGGTCTAAACAGAAATACTTTCTCTACTTGCCTTGAGATTTTTAAAGCAATCATTTATAAGGATTGCATCAACATCAGTTAGCAGAGGAAGATCAAACTTTATTGAAACTGCTTGCATACAAAATATATTGCACTATAACCAAACAAATGTCAACATAAAATCCAATCTGTTGTAGCTAATATGTACAGAGAATATTGCCCAAGAGCAGTTACATTACAAGGTCAGTCTACCTTGGTTAATTATCTACAGTATTTTAAACCAAACAGCTTACAGATGATGTGTGCAAGGTACCAATTTCTGTTTTCAAATACTATACATTCCCAAAATAAATAACTAGAAATCAACATTAATGTTTGGCAATACTTTTTAAGACATTTTTATATTTGTTAAATCATGTGCAGTTTGTTGCCATTTTAGTATTCTTACCTGTATGCAAGGAAAACAGTGAATGTAGGAAGCAAAGAAACAAAACTCACAAAATACATCAGAGGCAAGGTCAAGTTTGTACAACTCTGTACATAATCAGTGGCTCTCATTTGGAGTAATCGGAATAAAAATGGGTTAAAATGGAGGTCCTTATACAGCTGTGCCCATTAATTTTAATGCATGATGGAAAATAAAAGAAAGCACAGCTCCTCCCACTACTTCCCACCCTTCCCTAGTGTATGACTGTACTTTGGATCAAATTCTCCATCTCATTCCAATGGGCTGGTAATTCAGACCTTGTACCTCAAAATACGATGAATTTGTTCCACCCACAGCATCTCCAGTTACTACACCAGAACTTTCCAGGATGGTCATTTTCTTTCTACCTCTCCTGAGATAGTCCCCAAATTAAAATAACAGTTCAGAACTTTCTGGGAGGATGAAAAACATTAGCACTTTAAACTGGTCATCTGGCCAAACAGCAGGCACACATTACTAGTTGTGAACAAGTTACATTTGTTCCCTTAGTAACAATGAGTTTTTTGTTGTTGTTGTTTCTTTTTCTCTCTCTTTTTCTTTTTTTTTTAAAGTTTTCCACAATGGAAAGTTGTTGGTTTTTTTTTTTTTAAATTTTTTATTTTCTTTTTTTTTTAAAAATCTATACTGCCTACAAAGAAAAAGTTACAACCCCTTTTTCAGTAACACTATTTGCCAAATCTTCAGTGCAAAATAAATTTCCTATTCTTATAACTGCCTAACCCAATGTTTATGTAAGGAAAAAATTATGGAAAGCATGCACTTGTCTATAAAGTACTAACATCTGACAAGGATTGCTACATATATTTTACATTTAGTGTTACCAACTCATCTTCCCTGAATTCTGCATCCAAATATAGTATTCCTACCTGCCAAGATATAAAAAAGGCACAGATCATACAACTTTTTTGCTAATGAAAATGACAATTATTACATCACACATATTTCAGGGTCCACTAAAATACTGAAAAAGGTGGACCAGAATGTGAACTGACACAGGACATAAAACGACATAGCATTTCATGAAGAACTTGTAAGTTAGATTGAAAACAGAAGCCAATTTGATTACTGCAAACACTATTTATTCTGAAAATTGAAATTGAGCAGTGATTTTGACCCAATGCGTTAAAATGGTACAACTGAACAGAAAGTTTACCAATGCACAGCTCAGTATTTTTAAAACAAACAAAAAAGATTCTTTAATTGTTTGAAGTGCAATATGTACTTGAAAGCGATTTTCAGAAATTCAGATATTTTTATGCAAATATTTTAATAACTTTTTATTCTGAAAACAACTGCATACTGTTGATGTTAAAAAAGGCTAACAGAGAACATATGTTCATTTCATGCCCTGCGCCATCTTGCCTACTATTTGTCTTTGGCCTAACAAGTTTCTCTAACGTGGAATAGGAATTACTGAAACAGTATAGGAAATATGACTTTAGACTTATGCAGTTTAGGGTACTCCATTCACCAGCGGCTGTTGACCATCTGCGTTGTCCGCTTTCTCTTTCTTCTGATTACGTTCTTTACCCGTGCGCAGCCGGCTGCCTTCACTGGAGGTATTCTGTAATGTTTTAGTGTGAACACTCCTTTCATTATTGCAGTCAATTCTGATCTGGAACAAGTCAGAGTTATATAAAGCATTCTCCTCCTTTTATCTACCCCTTACGTATTTGATACCTTTGCAGCCAGGCAGGAGTGCTTTTTTTTTTTTTTTAAAGTCAGAAGAAAAATAGTGCCAGATCCTTAAGGCTTTGTTAAAGATAACTAGCTGAAACAGGCACGACATGATTATTTGAAAATGCCACGTTCCTTGAAACACACAAAAAAAGCCACCCACAAACAATGAAGTCCTCACACTCTAGACTACGTACCCTTTGAAAGGTGTTCCCTGCACTCACACCCCCTTGAGGGGAAGAAAAAAAGTTTATGTGCAAGAGGAAGTGGAAGAACTTACAGTACATGGAACTCTGAAATATCATTTCCCTTTCAATAACTCAAGTTTCTAGTTGTATAGGAGCATTTTGAAAAAACTATCCTAGAAGAGCCATGAAATGGTATAACAATAAAAAAAAAAGTAATCCATCCACGCGCCTTTTGAACCTGAAAAAAATTTCACTTAATCCACCAAAAAGACTCATATTCCTCTTACAAATCGCCACATTTTATAAACATTCAAATAAACATTAAAAGATTTTTTTACTTGTAGAAGGTAATCCCTTAGTACTATTGCTTCTAGCTATTATTACTTGATAGGACAAGGGGAAATGGCCACAAATTGAACCATAGAAGTTCTGCACAAATGCGCGTAAGAACTTCTTCACAGTGAGGGTGACGGAGCACTGGAAGAGACTGCCCAGAAAAGTTGTGGAGTCTCCTTCACCGGAGACGTTCAAGACCCGACTGGATGTCTACCTGTGCAACCTGGTCTAGGGAGCCTGCTTTGGCAGGGAGGCTGGACTCAATCTCTAGAGGTCCCTTCCATCCCCTACAATTCTGTGATTCTATTCCTTGAAATACTACAAGAAATTTTTATGATTTGATTCATCAAGTTTCAAACATATTTCAGTACTAACTTAATATAGAACATTTCATCTAAATCTCAGCAACAGGGAAAAAAATGACTTTAATGAGTTTCTTAGTTTCTTTTTCCAGTATCAACATTTGCCTTCATCTACTTCATCCTCCTTTACGTACTTAAAGTAGGTAACAGCTAATTAACTATAAAGTTAATTGCTGATTAACCAAAAATAATCATCTCAATCTCATCAGAACCATGACTCCTGGTAACACCATGCAGAAGGAGGCTGCTGCTCATTGTATTTTCCTCTCAATGTAACTCATCCTATGTGGTCAAGAGATGGCTGAAGGTCTGCAAGTTAGCACATGAAGTTAGAACAGTTTCCATTTGAGGAAACTTCAAGTATATACATAAAATAAATATCAGCTTGAATAACTTTACCCAACGAAACGTATTTGAAAAATTGTACCAATATCTTCATAAAAATCTATGAAGTATTTTCAATACATGACTTGAACTGCTTCTCCATTTGCATTCTTAACTTCTCTGGAGATTATGGCTGCAATACACATCTTTTCACTTAAAGTATTAAGTATTTTTTCCTCAGTTACACTGCTTGTGTTGAAAAGATAAAAAACAAGCGTAGACAATGTCTCAACAAAGAAAAAAATGAAGATTATAGGCTAATTACTATAAAGAATACAATAAAGCTGTCCAATAAAAACCTCAGTTCTAATCCAAGGGAAAACTAAACTCAAGAAATAAGCTCTAAACTAATCAACTTGTGGTCAGTTTGAGCTAGAAATCAAATGATGCCACTTAGTACTTTCAGAAACTGATAGCAAAACAAAGACCTGCAGCTTCCACATTAGGTAGCTACACCTTTACTTGATGTATCAAGTAGCATGTATGCTACAAAGCGATATAGAACACTGCTATTCCTGTAAACGTGATTAGGAAACAAGGAACCACAAGGCTACTGTGTCAGCTGCTGTTCTGAAGAATCTAATGTTAGTATATAATGCTCATGAAATTTTAAACAGTGCATAGTTCTAAGAAGACAAAAATTACCAGAAGAGATCCATCTGCTGTTCTCCCTTTTGCATCTCTTGAATTACGCTGACGGTTTTCTGTTCGTGACTGCTCATCATTTCCTGCAAAAAGAATTAACTACATTTTTTAATAAGGATGTAGAATTTTATTTTAAAAAATTCACAAGCATAACAGGTAATTACTTCGAAGTTTCCATGTGAAATAACATTATAAAAATACCCTCGATGTGATAGCAACAGTTCTTAAAATATGATTGAAGAATCAACACAGAAAATCTTCTCAAGTGGTAATTCATAGTAGACAAAACCACAGCACTTAAAAACAGTACAGTTTAAGAAAGACCGTTTCCAGAGGGCAACTGAAGATGTCTCCCAAGATGATCAGCCACAGGAGAGAGAGACACAATGAACTTTAGTAAGATTTAACATATTTATAGTTTTGGTAATTGCTTTCTAAATTCTGCATTACTTTTTTTTTTAAAAAAAAATTCTTGTTAAAATAATCACTATCCATAACTTGAAAAAGCATTTCAAGAAATAGGCAAAGTTGAAGAACAATTACTTAACTATATTCAATGAAAAAAATCATGTTAGTAAAGAAAGAATTTAACTCCAATGAGTTCTTCTATTTCACTTTTGTCTGGTCCTTTCCATTCAACATGTTAATTACATACTTATACAACCCAATTGCATGGAAATCAAATACAAGAAGATGGGAATATGGATGACAGGAATGTGTAAGATTCCAAAAGATCATTCTACATGCATTACCAAAATAGAATTTGATTCCTTGTCCTCAAGTGACGACATAACCCACAAACTTGAGTCAAGGTGCTTGTTAGGAGAGCAAACTATATGAAATGTAATCACAACTAACTTAAAGGGAAGGAAGGCATTATAGAGTGCATGAAGGGACCTAGGAATGCCTTCTCAGCAAGTCTTCAGAAGGCATCAAACTGTGGGCAGAGGCTTATGTACTTGGAGGTTAGAGCTGCCAAATATAAGGACCTCAACAAGCTGAAGGAATTGGCTGACTGGAAACTCTTAACATTAAAGATGAACTCAAAGTCCTACAGCTTCAACAGAGTAACTCTACCCAACATCACATGTTGTAGACAGACTGCCTATACAGCAGCTCCACAGAAAAGGTTATGGTGGTCTGCTGGACAGCAACTTGAATAGACATAAGCATGCTGTTACAACAGTGGCAGCTAACTGAATAATGAGTTGTGCTACTAAGTGTAGACAGCAGCTCAAAAGAAGGGATTTCCCCTCTGCTCAGCATTCAGTATGCATACTAAGTAAAATGTTCAGTTTAAGGAGATTGACGAAGTGAAGAGAACTCAGAAGAGGGCTTCTGGGAGGCTAGGAGGTTGAAGTACATTGCGTGAAACAAGAGGCTGAGAGAACTTTGCTTAAGGATACAAACACTAACCTTTTCCAACATTAAGTCTAGATTTACCTTTGAATCCTCCACGACCTCTCCCTCCTTGCCCTCTTGCACCACCTCCACGTCTTCGCCCATCTCCTCTGCGAAGGTAGTTGTCTCGTTCCTCTTCTGCTTGGGCTAATGACCAGTCGCTAAGTTCATCTCTGTGGTCAGATTCTGTTTCAGAAGCATTTGATGCTTCAGAATTAGTTCCTATCAAAAGGATAAAAAAATTCAAAGTGTGCCAGTGTAGCTCAGTATGACAACAGAATGAAGAATAAATGCATGCACTTGAAAATTTTAATTTTCAACAATTTTGGAATTCTTGTTTCCCAATCTCTAACACAGAAGTACTTCTTCAAAAAGTCAATACATGTATCTTCAATAAGTCAGAAGTACACTTCAGCTTAAATTGTGTGCCACTTTCATAGTTATTTGGTTTTAACAGTCTTATCAGTTATCGGATCTCCTGTGCAAATGTAGTAAATCTAGTCAGATTTAAAATAAACTAAATTCTTGAATTTAACTTGTCCTGTCTCAGTTCACATCCAACACTCCCTTACTAAAGGGGGAAAAAAAAGGTTAGAAATGTATCAGATTGAAAATATTGTCAGTTCCATAATTTTTGTAGCTAACAGACCACCTTTGCTGATAAAGTTTCATTCTTTTTCCCAATTTTTATTTTCCTATAACACTTATTAGCCAGGTGAGCTCTTATCTTTAAAAAAAATATCATAAAAGGGCTTCAGCAGCAGAACACTGGTCTTCTGTCCCACTGAAGGTATCTGAATGTATGCCAGAACTGTCTTACCAAGCTCATACAGGCCTTTCAGGACAAACATCAGCTGGCCTTTATTCTGGATACTGAGGTTATGAAGTATGATCCTCAGAACTATTCATTAATAACTTAAGGTCTAAAAAGAACAACCTTATCTTCTTGACTATGCTTTTCTAGTAAAAAACACTCAAATTCAGGCAAGTCCTTTTTTTGTAAATTGAACTACACGCAATGTCTTTTCTGTTTTTATTTGTATTTATACAAAGATAGTCTCTTAAAAGGTAAAAGGAAAACCAAGGCCTTATTAACAACTGCTATTTTATCTGTATTAAACAATCTTTGCCCTACATAGTTTATAAATACACGTGATCTAAGACACAGAAGCTAGATGAAAATAGATTTTAGATTACATTAGCAGTACATTTTACTTCAGAATATTTTCTACAGCAGAAAGCTCTGAATAGTCCTCAGATTTTATTACTTAATATTAATTGAATTTTTGTTTGAACACTCACATTTCCAAATCCCTTTAATAGCTAATCCTCAAGTATTAACTACTAATAGAACAGGATTCAAGAAATCAAAAGACCAAAGCAATATCTAACTGGCTGCTATTAAAACTGAAAGCATATTTCTATCTACCTACCCGAAGCATAGCCTGGACCACGTCTGCTATGCCCTCTGTTTCTGTAAGGTCTACTACCTCTTCCAAGTCCTGGACCATCATCAGTCATATATCCTTTTTCTTTATCTGTACGATTCGGTGGTGGCCTAGAAGTAGCTCCAATCTGCCGAAGCTGCTCATCTATTTGCAATCTTTCCAAACGTAGCTGGTCCACTTCCTGATCAAACACAAGCACAACAAGTCAGACGTAACCAGATGTAATGATCCAAATGCATTTATCGGGAAAAAAAAGGAAGTGTTTCTGTTGATAATCACTAATGAATGAAATTAAATAGATTTTTAATACTTCGAGAATAATCTGTTTACAAAAAAAAACAAAACAAAAAACTAACACATACAGCAGTATACTATCAATGCAATTCTCACTGTTGCATAGTTGTCAAATTTATTTGAAATCTATACATAAGAAAAAGCACTCCAATCAACTGTTTTCATGAGAAAAATTTTATACTCAAGTATAGTTAGCTGTAGGGTCCTTTATGAAAATGATGTTAAATAAACAGCGAAGTTTACACTCCTTTGTTTTTGAACACAGTAATATCTGTCCATAGTGTCCCAACAATGGCATGGTGCAAATTTCTTAAGATGAGATTTTAACACAAGCTTCTTATACTTGCACACAATAAATACGAAAATTAAACAATTATGATGTAATAGCATTGTTTCATATAAATGCCTACATGTTACATTGTTGTTAAATTCTACCTAACTATAATGAATAATACCAGAGAAGTAAGGAAGCATCAAAGCATAGAGAGTAAAGTGCTGCAACTCAGACACAGAAAGACAGTCTGCACACGGAATTTCTGAACAGATGTAACAACTAGAAGAGATACAGAGATACACAAACGGGAGCTACTGACAGCAATGCATTTAGAAAGCACTTCTGTCACAGTTTGAGAAGTTACCTAGTTAATACCAACAGCTGGTAGCAACCTTTATTCCCTCTCATTTGTTTTTGTTTTGTGGTTTTTGCTTTTTTTTTTAATTTTTTTTTTTTTAGTGAGAATTCTATTTATGAAAGCTGAAAGTGTGTCACCTTCACCAGAGAACAGCTGAGGTTGGAAGGCATCTCTGGAGGTCACCTACTCCAATTAAGATACTGGCAAGCTCCTTTAGTACTTATAGAAATGGGATTTCTCTCTTTTTCTATGTAAAATATCCACTTTTTTGAGACTGATTTTTCTGCTGTTTCTCATTTTCCATTGTATTGTGCATTCTAAAAAACCTGGGTTTTTTTTATTCCACCCTTCTGATAGTTGATTCTTTAAAAAAAGAAAAACCAAACCAAGACCAAAAAACCATTGTGGCTTTTACAATAAGCCTTTTTAGACTGACTGGATATAATATCAATTTTTCAAAAGCCTTCGGGGCTTGAACAGATTTTGTTTATCATCCCCATTACAGTGGTAGAGAAGCAGCTTCATCCTCACCTTTAAATAATTAAGATGATAATCCAGAAGAACAGTTGCATTAGTGATGCTGTCCTTGGTTCCCACAAATACAAATGGTACCATTCCCTAAAACACAGTAGCACAACAACATTAATCCTACAGTTACCTATTAGCCATGAAGTGTAAAGAGAACCTAACGTTTTTATAAGCCAAAAAACAATTTTTACAACATGGATAATAATAAGACAACAGTGTACTTAAATTTTATGCTGACTAGATCATCCTGACTAAATTCTGTTAGTGCTAAAAGCTAATCACTAATCTTGTTTAAAAAAATTAGACAATGTCCACATTTATTTTTTCCTGATCAAATGAAATATTAAAACACTTCAGATTTCTTCCCTTCTTTCATAACTAATGTCACCTTTGTTGACTATGTTTGCTTTCATACAGCTACTTTTATGCTCCAGGTCAGTAAAGACGACTTTCAGCTTTTAAAAAAATTAACTGTCATAAAGCCAAGCTTATCTTTCTAAGGATCTCTCAATTGGTAAAAAGCAACGAAGTCAGTACATCAAGCAACAATTACTAACTTACATGTCTGTTACCTTTCAAGTATTTTAAGTGGTTCATTAGATATCTGCAAAATATAGAGCTGAAGTTGAAGTTGTGATGCCTGGAATTACGACCTTCGCAGATAAAATACGTAAAGATCAACTTAGGTGATTAAACAGTCTAAGAAATCTGCCTAAAAGGGCCCCGAGTCCTGAAAACAGCTAAACTTTAGCAGATACAAGGAAAATTTCCACACCAAAACTCCCCAGACTCTAAAATAGGTCCATGCAGCAATTCAAAAGTTGTAACTACTGCCCTCAATATGAGCTAGATTTAAACTACTTGAGACTATCAGTTGCAGCCTCACCAGAGCAGTACAAGCTCCACTGTGAACTGTAGAAGTCTATCTAAGCCCTGTAAAGACTCAGACACTGAAAACTATGCCAGTGCAGACAGCTTGATTGCCCTAACTGATCCATAATTAAATATATAATCACTAGGTTATCTCATCACAACATCTAAACATGCACTTCACTTCCACCATACGCACACTTGTTAAACAACTGCATTAAAAAAGATTAGCTTTTGTCTCCCACACTCCTTCAACTAAGAGTGATGAGATTGAAGACTTTTTTAAAAAGCAAAACAAATACTTGCACAGCTTGCTGAAGCTCACTGAAAGTGGCAGTGACAAGCCTGTAATTTTTTCTTTTTTTTTTTAATTGGCAAATGACTCTTGTTAAGATTTTATACGTCTGCACTAAATATACTGCAAGACAAAAAAAACTTATACAATTCCTTTATTCTAGGAAGTCTCAACACTAAGTTTCATGAGCATTCGGAATCCTTTAGCCACAAGCATATTCAACTGAAATATATTACCTGAGTAGGTTTAGGTTTTATAAATATTTAACAACAATTGACGAAGAGGTTTTTTTTAATATAAAAAAATGAATGGGCATTAACGAGTATACAATATCAGATTTAAAAAAAGACAACTGACTTAAAATAACATATAAGGAAAAAGCAGATGCTCGTTGTCGCTTTTAGCCAAGGAACCTAGGTGTACAAATGCTAACTCATAAGAATTTGAGCTAGTAATAATGTCAAGCAATTTCAGCCCTACAAAAACTTCAAAGTGCTTATTTACTGAACCTTATTTCTGACTTTGAAGCAAAAGCAGAGTCTTCCACCTAGTTTCAGAAGTGAATTTAAGCAACTTACGGGCATAAGAAATTTAGAGATAGACGTAATATATACTACTATAACAAACAAAATCTATTCCATTTTAAAATACGTTAAGTCTGAAAATCCTGACATAAAACTATGGCAGTTATGAAATTGCACCCAAAATTTACGGTCAGGATTTTACCACTTCAGTCTTAAGAAAAAAGAACCCAATACTGTATTAAGATTTGAAAGCAAACTACTGTTCTTCACTAAAACCAAGTCCGCAATATTTGTGTCTACAACTTGGAAGACTAATATACATTCTTTTCAAATTTGACAAAAATAAGTTTATAAGGACCAACTCTTTCCTTCCATGCTTTCACCTCAGGAAAAAAGAAACAACACACATTAAAATCAGAACTTCATCTTACCATTATGAAGATAGAAGGAAGAATCTGTTTTAATCACTGGGCAGAATACAACCATCAGATAACACAAAGAAATCACATTAAGTGAAAACATACCTCTTCTTGTGGAATATTTTTATCATTTTCAGCCTCAATTCTCACTCTTACAACACCAGATTTGTCGACTATCTCCTGAATCAGTTTTCCATTTTTTCCTATTACCTTCCCTACAAAAAGGGCATATAAAACATTCAATTTTCAGGGTTTTTCCCTCTAAAACTTGAGAGTATTACTACACTCTAATTAAACAAAACCATTTAGTAACAGTGAAAGAACTTATCAAAATACCTTAATACCCTAATACACATTTAACGGGAACACAGAATCTTATGACTGCTGAAAAACTTACAATTTTTTTTTTATTTTTTTTTTATACAGGACATCACTGAAATAAAGGCGGAAAATATTGAGTGTATGGTAGCTATTGTTTTGCTGGTACAATTAATCCCTGGAGAGCAAATTAAGCCTCTCTTTTAATTACATAGGACATCGTTCCTATTATTCAAAACTAAAAGCTAAACTAAAGTTTCACTACTGCATTGTTTTTTTTGGTTTTTGTTTTTTTTTTTTTTAAAAAAAAACTATGACATCTTAAACCCTACATATTTGTAGAAAACCTGACAAATAATGGCTAGTAAAGTCTTCCTTGTGGTCTTCCTTGACTACAAGGGTTGTTCTGACAGTCAAAAGCTTCTTTTGAGTACCTTATTCCATTACATATCTTTGGTATAAAAGTTTCCTAATAAACAAAACAAAAAGAGCCTTGGTTGTGAATTAAAAAAGTCAAGTAAACAAAAACACAAAAATGAACATTAAGAAATATATTTTTCATAATTTAAACAAATATTAAGTAGAATTCAGCAACATACATGAAATCGTTAAAAATTATTATGTATACATACAGTCCATTTAGTAACCTACATTTCAGGTTATTGATTTCTGTGAAACCTTTAAAAAGACAAAAACTTGTTCTAGTTCAGTTTGAATTTTTTAAGATAATTAGGTAGAGAAAAGAGACACTGAGTTTTTATTTTATCTAAAGAAAATGTAAACATTTCAGTAATGTAGTAAAAGGCTTTTGACGTTATAACGCAAACTCTTTCGTTTTCTGGAAAACCACAAGAAATTAGCAAATGAACAAGCATTATTTTGGATATGAGATATGGTTGGTCCAATTACGTATTTTAAAGAATCTAGGCCAAGAAGCAGAGTAAAAGTAAAGGGATGAAGAACCTACCCTAAAGCTACTGTTTTTAAAACAACTCCAGAGCTGAGCGTTTTTAAGCACTTGTCCCATTGCAGAATTTTACACTGCTTCAATACAGGTTTTCATAAATAGCTCCATGAGGTGTGTTAGAGTTTACAGTATTCTCCCTCTTTGTAGCAACAAAACTCAATAAAAGGACTTCCACATATGCCCCACATAACAAGGGTTGTACACAATCCTGTGGACTCTCGAGGTATTCAATAATCAAAGTCATTATATCATCTTTGGAGAGTTTTCTTGACCTTCAGGTGCCTTAACCAGACCTTCAGTTTATCCTACAGTGCTGCTTCTAAACAAGCAATATCTTCGAAAGTAAAAGCACAAGAGAAAAATACAAGTCAGTGCAATAATGACTTATCTGCTGTATAGCTGAAGAAATATCTCAGCATCTTTGAAGGAAGTCACTCAATTCTTTGGCTCAATCTAGAAACTACTCTACTTTGTATTAAAGCATCTCTGAACTCCAAACCAGCAGGTAATTCCTTACAAAGGACTGAAAAATTCTACACAGAACTGGGGGGAAAAAAAAACCATCAAAAAAAGCACCTTGAACTCCAAGGCTTTCTATCACCTAAGAACTGTTCACAAATAACTTTTTTTTTTTTTTAAACTGTGCCTCCATTCTGAAATTAAAAACCTCAGAAGGCATTTTCTTTAACACCAGTCTCTAGGACTAACATACCTACTAAATTTCTTGGGACTTGTATGACATCTTCAGCAAATTCAAGGTAACTTCTTGCCTTTTTCACGGCATCTTGATCCTAAAACACATAGGGTATACAAGAGAAATGAGATGGGTTTTCCCGAAGCATTTTTTTTTCTTTTCATTATTATTTGAAAAGTTAAAGAAGGTAAATTACCTCTCCGTAAATGTGGAATGTGCAGGTATCTTCATCGAGATCAATGGCAGTCACTCCAGGGACTTTTCTGGCTTGCTGAATATTAGCACCATGAGTGCCAATAGCCAAACCCATTAAGTCTTCACGTACAACAAACTGTTCATGAAATCGTGATGCAAGTTGTCTAGAACTCTGAAAAGAATCCAGATATTTACAGTGATTAAGGGAAACCCTATCATCTGTGTAGAAAACTGCATCATTTCAAGTTAGTGGGAAACAGCAGTTGCTCAATTAAAATTTAGTCCCAATGATACAGAGATAACACTCTATAGATAGATATCTACCGTGCATAAAAGAAAAAATAAGAAACTTGTGTCTACAGAAGTCAACAAAATTAAGGTGAAACTCCAATACATTGCTTGGATTCAGAGAACACATTAAAATACTCATCCAGCAATCACAATTCTACTCATTAATCTGAGAATTTCAGATTCATGCTATCAAGACATGCTACCCACAAATGTCTGAGCAGAACGTGTAAGTATAGAATCATAGAATGGCCTGGGTTGAAAAGGATCTCAAAGACCATTGAGTTTCAACCCCCCTGCTGAGTGGAGAGTGACCAGCCACTAGACCAGGCTGCCCAGAGCCACATCCAGCCCGGCCTTGAATGCCTCCAGGGACAGGACATCCACAACCTCCTTAGGCAACCTGTTCCAGTGCGTCACCACCCTCTGAGTGAAAAAACTTCCTTCTAATAGGCAACAATAACTTAATGCAACTAGGCAAGATATATATATCATCACAGGTGGAAAGTATTAAGTAAAATGGAAATAATGTTCTGCAAGAAAAAAATAAAGTTCTATTATCTTTCAGCATCAAGATATAATTCTATATGTATAATTTTTCTGCATTGCAGTTGAAGTGGTGAAGAGAAAGCCACACTTGGAAATTGTTTGGGTGATAACAGCTGTTTAATCTCTGCAACATGAAACTCTACAGAGGTTGAAAACAAACAAACATCAAGGAAATGCCCACAGGAAGCTCTCTCTACTCTGTCCTATCTGAACTACTACTGTTACCTGTCCTGGTCGGGTTAAAGCTGTTGATAAACAAACATCTTGTGGTAAATCACTGTCAGGGAGAACTGGCTACAATAAATCGTGGTAAAATACCCAAATGACATGAAATACTCAGGGATCTCTACCAAGCATCTCTTTAGCTGAGTTATAGGCAACTGAGAAAGCAAGTATTATTTTGAATGCTTGCACACCTACATTCCAACAGATAATCCAAAAGCTGTTTTACTAGTTGACGTGTTACAGAGCACTAAATGAGAACAGAGAATAGAATGACCAAAGCTATGGCGGTAGAAAAGATGAAACTGCATCATCACTGGTGTCTTTGGCAATGACAGTTAAAATGCATTATACAGCATGTACTAAAATATCATTAGCTTTTCCAGAAATTATATATTACAAGATGTACTGTATCAAAACACTGCAAAGTCTATTTTCTTTGAATAGATGAGAAATAGACACACAAAGAATACATTAATACTTAGATAAAGGTCATGCCCAAAATGTATTCACAGATGATAAAATACAAACCAGAATATGAAAGTAGATTTTCAAGTTTGGGCTTTTTAAAATCTCAAAATACTTAAGCCACACCTAGTAGTTTAAAAGTCGTGTTTAAGAAGGAAGGTCATGGAAGAAGCTAATATGCAGAAATGAAAGACGGTATAAAATACAACAAAGGGAAGGGGAAAAGTAAGAGAAGCTAGTGTAGTCATCATAGCAGTTTCACCTTTCCTACTTTGAGCTACAGAAGAAAAAACAGTAGCAGACATTCAAAAGTCTGTGGCACAGAAAGGAGTTTATTAGATAAAAACAATGAACATTATTATTAATGAAGTAAAGCCATCAGCATTCACTAAATATCTGTTCTGCACATGGATACGTGCAGTATGTTTGTGCGTCAATTAGCTTTTCAAGACAAATTATGAATACAGTTTTTACTATCCGAAGTTTTTGAGTTTGGCTGAAGTTTGACTTTATGGTTCTTAGAGTAAACATGAAAAGCATCAGCCAACTTCTATCACACTAATTATAATCATACATACTTATCTCACAATAACCTTCACTTAAGTATGGCTTAGGTAGAAGCAGAACTGAACAAAATTCTTCAGCCTTTCACAGCAGTAAAAAGGTTCAGGCTTAGAACGAGAGCAAGAATCCCAGATTAGTTAGGGGCAGGAATTAATGACAGCAGCCTCTGGTGCATGCATTTGTGAGGACACAAAGAGAATGAGCTCTGAAAGGCTGTTGTTCTTCCCACCTCTGAAATAATACTTTACATTTCATGAGGTAAATTGCCCACACAATTGTCAGTTCTGGAAGAAGACAGAAAAATGGATTACTGAAAATCTACAGTGAGAGTGCTCAAGAAGGAAAATCAATGAGAAGACACTGATTCCTTCTTGGTATTGAGGAAATTTAGATCTCAACTATCTTGGATTACAGCTCGCAAATAGAGAAATCAAGAGACTAACAAGAGTAACAGAAACAGGCATTTCTTGTAAGCAGTTGTGGGTACACTTTCTGGATACAAAAGATTTGAACTACCACACCACATCCCATTTCAAGCTAAAACCACAGCAGATCTAATCCTTTCTGGGGAGCAGGGTGGGGAATAACTAGATCTGGCTCAAAAATGACAGTGTTGGTATACATCCATGTAAAAACTGTTGTTGTTGAAAGTTTTATTATCCTTCTAGTTCTTGTAGATGAATTTAAAAAGAAGTTTTTGGAAATGCTGCTATTTTACTCTAATTTGTAGACAGGAGAAAAAAAATACAATGATAGGTTAATTCTAAAGATTCTCTGATTTCTTGGCCTACTCCTCACCCCCCCCCCCCCCATGGAAAAGCATGAGTCAAACTTCTTGCCAGTCAACACCCACTCTCCAGTTACAGAAATATCAGAAGTTTTATCTGCTTTAAGATAATTTCTTAACATATTATCTAGAGACAAACCAATCCCTTTGTACATATTGACAACAGTTTCACCCCCTCCTATAGATCCACCTCTCATTTTCATAGAATCATAGAATCTTTTGAGTTGGAAGGGACCTTTAAAGGCCACCTAGTCCAACTCCCCTGCATTTAACAAGGACATCTACAGCTACATCAGGTGCTCAGAGCCTGATAGGGCTTCCACCACCTCTCTGAGCATCCTCTTCCAGTGCCTCATCACCCTTATTGTAAAAACTTTTTCCTTATATCCAGTCTAAATCTCCCCTCTTTTAGCTTGAAACTGTTTCCTCTTGTTCTACCACAACAGACCCTGCCCATTCCTTCTCATAGCCTCGTTTTAGATACTGAAAGGCTGCTCTCAGGTCTCCAGGCTGAGCAGCCCAAGATCCTTTAGCACATCCTTGTAGGCAGGTGTTCCATCCCTCGCATCATTTTTGTGCCCCTCCTCTGGACGCGCTCCAGCAGCTCCGTGTCTCTCCCGTGCTGAGCACTCCCCATCTGGACGCAGTGCTCCAGGTGAGGTCTCATGGCGCAGAGCAGAGGGGCAGATCCCCTCCCTGGCTCTGCTGGCCACGCTGCTTTGGATGCACCCAGGATCCGGTTGGCTTTCTGGGCTGCGAGGGCACGCACAGTGCTGGCTCATGCCCAGCTGCAATCCAGCAGTACCCACAGGTCCTTTTCAGCACAGCTGTGCTTTACCCTTACTCCCCCAGCTTGTCCTGGTAACAGGTGTTGCCATGACCCAGGTGCAAGACCTTGTACTTGCCTTTGTTGAGCCTCATGAGGATCTCCTAGGTTCACTGCTCAGCTTGTCTAGGTCTCTCTGGATGGCATCCCATCCCTCAGCTGTGTTGACAGCACCACACAGCTTGGTGTTATTCACTAACTTGCTGAGGGTGCACCTGATCCCACCATCACTGTCATTGATGAAGACGTTAAAGAGCACTGGTCCCAGTACTGACTCCAGAGGGACACCACTTGTCACTGATCTCCATCTGGACATTGAGTCATTGACCACTACTCTCTGGGTACAATCATCTCGCAACTAGTTCCTCATCCAACAAACAGTCCACCTGTTTGATCCATATCTTTCCAATTTGGAAAGAAGGATGTTATGGGGGCACTGTGTCAAAAACCTTAACAGTAGATGACATCAGGGTCTGTTCCCTTGTCCACTGACACAGTTACGCCATCATGAAATGAAACAAGGTTGGTCAGGCAGGACCTGCCCTTGGTGAAACCATGCTAATTATCTCATATCACCTCCTCCTCTTCCATGTGTCTTTAGCATAGGTTCCAGGAGGAACTGTTCTGTGATATTTCCCAGCACTGAGGTAAGGCTAACAGGTTGGTAGTTCCCTGAATCGTTTCTATCCCTTTAAAAATGGATGCTATATATTTCCTTTTTTCCAGTTCACCCCACTGCCATGACTGTTCAAATATCATCAAGAGCAGAGAGCAACTATGTCAGCCAGTTCCATCAAGGACTCTGGCATACATCACATCAGGGTGCATAAAGTTGGCCTTCCTGACCCCACCCCTACACAGTGCAGCAGCATCCCTATACTCCTTCCAGGTTACCTGTCCCTGATTCCACTGTTGCTATGTTTCTTTTGCAAGATCTCATTCTAGACTATCTCAGTATCAAGCCACACTCACTCCATCAATTTTTACAAACAGTAAATCAAAAGCTATCAAACGTGGCACTACCCATGCAATAATGACTGACTATTTTATGGCTCATAGTACGAAGTACGTGCATATACGCATACACATGTATACACACACACACTTACTTCATAGTTTGAAAATATATCCATTCTTATTTAGTAACATAAGAAATCCTGTGTGATGGGAAGGACTGTGTATGAGATTGTAGAGACTGTATAAAAACGAGTATTTGCAAGAACAGGCCTCATAACTTTAAACTTATTATCTTCTGTATCAGTAGGTAATAATTACTTTCATCTCCCATTCAAATCCTATCAGCTATCAAGTGTTCGGGAATTATTTTTAAACTCAAAATTACTTCAGAGAAAAAAATCCATACCTCCAGTTGTTTGCTAGCTTCTTCATTTCTCAAAATCAGGGATAACTTGGTACGAAGACTTCGAAAGTGCATATCAATCAGCATATTTGCCCGTTTTGTTGTTACATCGTTGACTGACTAAATTATTAATAAAGAAAACAATGTTTTATATATGAAATTTTCAAACAAACTACTGCATTTGGCATGGTTAGATGTTCATACTTACTAAAATAATAAGCTGATGGTTTTCAGGATCATATATTACAGAAAAAGCTCCAACTGCCTTTTTGAAGTCCTTATGTGCAGACTCTTTGGCACACCTAAAAATAAAATGCTACAAAGTTAAAATAATAAACCACTACATTTATAGGTCACAGCCTAAAAGATTCCTTTCTTAATACAAAGAATCTTAAATCCAGCTATCTATATCCAAGACCTCCCTTTCAATGAAGGAATTATTTCATTCTGACATGATCTACTTTACACGTTTTACTTTTGTTTCTCTTCATGAGTAGAACGAAGTTTTTAAGCTTCACATTAAAAGACATAAAATCATTACAGCCAGCAAGTCTAAAATTTCAAACACACTATGCATCAGTATGACATGTGACTTCACTGTAACTGCTGCAGCATTATAACAACTTCATGCTCATCTCACACAGTATATCGCTTCTCCAGACTTCTACTATCTACTTATTACTTAGTGAACTTGTTTACTGTAACACTAACTTCCACAATTCCAAGTCTAATCTGAGTTTAACTTATTTCATATTGGGGTAATAACATACATCTCAAAATAACTAATTCTGAAGCTAAAAGAGGGGGATCACTATTAATCTGGATTTTAGAATTATATTTAGAAAAAAAGACATGTCAGTGTTCTAGTAGAAAGCCAACTGCTTCTGTACTGTACTATGGGAAGTTTTAATCATTGCACAAGTACTTGCAGAGCCATCATCAGAAAATCTTATGCCTTTCAGTATTTTTTTTGTTATCATTAAATACCAACTTTGACATATTATCAAATACTCCATCAATGAAGTAATGAACATCTACAAATTATCAGTGAAGATGACAGGGAATGGATTCACATTAATTTAAGCATAACAGAACAGCTGTAAAAATACAAACTGTAATGAATAAAAATCTTACATCTTTTCTGCACACAAGCCTTAAATTCAGCAGAACTAAATTACATTTCAAAGATCATCTTTTATTTTTTTGAGCTATGATCATGTTCACATTTGTATCTCCTATATTTTTAAACAAAAACTTTAAAAGATACTTTAAAGCAGTAAGAGCCATTTTTTTCCTTCTTTCCTCAAGCTCATGAAGTTACCCATGTTTTGAAACAATTTATAAAGAAATACTTGGACTTACATTTGCCTTAAATCCTCTGGTACTTCCAGTTTGATTTTATGGAAAGTATCTTTTGTTGCTGGTTTGTTAGGGTTCACAGATCTCAAACGCTCAATTGTGACAATTTCGTTGTATGTAGCATCACAGGCTGCATATTCTATAACGTAAAACTGATATAAAAATAATAAAATCATCCAAGACACATTTTATGACAAGAGTAAGAACTACACTATCAAGTTAGAGGCACTTTTGTTAACTCAAAAATTAAATTTGAACTTTTTGGATTAATGGTAATTGTAATTGCAACCATCCTAGTCAAGAAGTTATTTGAAGTTGAAGAGAGAAATACTAAAGTCACTGCGCATCAATATGAAAGAAAGCAACACAAGAAAAACTGTGTAAAAAAGTAAGTATATATTATATGCATATTCCTACCTCACCCTTTATCATTCTCACTTTAGCCAACCACCAGCAGCAGGGTTCTTTTTCATTTGCCCTGGAATAAACCTGAACAAAATACACACATTATACAGTTGCAACCCAAAAGCTGATACACATGAGTATTACCATCAGCTCCGCAACAGATGAGAAGACCAGCGTATCAGTACTAACAATCTCCAATCTAAGAACTAAATAGCACGCACACAACAGCTGAAATATCTATTGCAAATACAAGCAGGATATAAAACTAATTCTGTAAGATCACAGAGATCTACCAGCAATTGTTCCTTCAGTTGCACATACAGTCTGAAAGGAGAAAATTCAGGCTTTTGTATGTTATCTGTACGCAGATCTAAAGAGTGGGTGGGATGAGAGGAGATCATATATGTACTGAAGTAGCAGAGATATGTCACTAGCTATAACTACATTAATTTTTTTGACATCTTATTTTTCAAATCAAAATAAAAAGTTTTGCTTGCATGCTATTTAAGAAAGTTCTCACTCTTTTATAAGAATCAGAAAATTTAATATTATTGCTTTATAATATGTTGAAGTTTCAGGAACGTGTTGTACTAAATCCTGGCTCCTGCTACCTATACATAGGTATTTATACATGTATCTTTGTGTTTACTTGTATTTTGCATGAATACGTATGAAGGCAATACATATGAGTGCCTGCTATTTTATAACATCAGAGATGCATGTTGGTAGAATGACAGTAAAAGTTAAACGTTGTTGTCAATATTCTCTTATATTCTGTTGCTTTGTGACGGATGGCAGCAGAGAGGCAGTCTGACAGAAAGGTGCCTGACACGAAAGTGCGGATGAAGCTAAGGTATGGAACTGAACTCCTCTATGCAGAAAAAAACATCACCCATGGACATTTATCAGGTGACATTTGCTGGTGTGAATTTTTATGATCTCAGCCTTTGTTCACTGCTGGCAAAAATGCATAGGTAACAGCGGTTGACCATGTTGAAAAATTGTGTTTTGCAGCTGAGAATTTGCTCTGTCCAACAGTGTTATTGTGCACTTTGTATCTGTTGCAGTTTCCAGGGAAATAAATAGAAGGCATTACCTCTGGAGCAACCTACACACATATACGGAACGTAAATTTTTTCATTCAGTTTTAAGTTTTGCTAACAAATAGATGTTATTAAATGCATATGTAGTTAAAAGTTAAAATAAAGTCTAAATGTAGTTAAAGAACTATAGTCCAGGCTAACATAGCATCTATTTTCAAACAATTGAGTTCTGATAAAGAAAGGATCCATAATCAAAGAAAATCTGATCACGGCTGTAAATCGGTGTGCACATGATATTGTCACACTGTCAAAAATATCTTTTGATGACATGTTTGACATCATTTTCTATGTAATATCTGGAAACAAAAGAATAACAACATATAATATGGAGACAAGCCTTCCACTGGCTTGGCCGACATTCTCACCCCAAGTTCTCTCACCTCTCAAAACAGATTTCGTTAAAGGAGTATACATACCTCTACTTCATCACTTTCATTTATGTCTTTATTATAGCCTGCAGGTGGCGGAAACCTCACATCGTGGAATGGTATTTGCCTCTCTGGCTGCCAGCTACAAATAAAAATACAGTGAATGACCTAAACGCTTCCACTTTCTTTTTAAGAAACAAAGAAGTCAGAACTGCATTGAAAATCCGTTTCACAATTTTTCAGTTTTGCAGAGCTCTTGTGCACATATATGAAAACCTTGCTTCTTCCAGTACTATTTTGAAATCTTCCAGTTATTTGTACTATTTATAGCTCCAGGTTTTACCCCCAACATCAGAAACGCATTTTATAAAATCTCATAACACTGTTGAACTCTTACTTCAAAAACAGTCTTCTGTTATCTATAGCTTATAAAGAAGTAATCCAGATTATGGGTGAATTCAGTTTGAATTTTAAGATTCTTTAAGATTTAATAAAATTAACATGACAAGAAAAGATTTTTTCAGAAGTAACCGTAGAACAACTCCTGAAAGTACACGACTCCATAATGAAGGTACACTGAAAAATATATGCCTCTCACCTTGGTTTTCCTTCCTGAAGGAAACAAAATGTGAGCTAAACAATATAACAGAAGGCTAACTTGCTGTGTCACTAAACGATGGTAAGAAATTTAAGCATAGGAAACTGGCATTTATCACCATCTATAAAACAAATTTTGTAATAATGCAATCAGGAAAATCTGAAGTAAGATGTTCACACAAGACAGAAGCAGTCATGGTATCGCTACTTACTCAAACATTGGTTGCTATTATGTAAGTCAAATAATATGTTTTCAAGAACATTCACCTTCTAGTTTTGTCCTTTAAAATACTTAAACAATTGACAGCACTGACAAAATGTACATAGTAGTTAATCTCTTAATTTTAAAACATGCCAGCAGAAGCATATAGTACCTTAAGGATGCCACTCTCCATTATTATAAGTTATATCTAGGTTCATCAAATTGGAGACAGGAACTCTCTTAACTCTATATTTGTAGACATAACAGCAATATACTTACTTGTTTTCAAATGCAACTGTTATTGAATCTTCATGTACATCCTTTACAAATGCCTGGGAAGAAAAGAAAGGTACACTTATGGTATGTCTACAGATATTTTAAAAAACAAGCCTCAAACAATGCTTTCCTTCCACAGATATTAATAGAATTCAGAACGTAAATATGTTTTTGAGTCAACCTTTTACATTTTGCAGTAGTCTTACATAAACACACACCGAAAGCTGATACCCTCCTGAATTCATGATTGTCAACGTGCAGACAGACAGAATGTCCAAGTCATACACACAGCTTTCCTACTTTCTAGAAATAATGGAAGAGGTCACTAACAAATGACAAAAATCATTTTGAAATGTGAGAGAGGAAATCCAATGTATTAAACTTGAGTTATAACTATCGCTTTGTACTTTCTGACAAGAAAACTACAGTATAGAAATTAAACATGACTACTCTTTAAAAAAAAATCCCACCTGTTTTACCTCAAGGTAAGCTTGAATACTGAATCACCAAAAATCATGTATATCCATTCTAGTACAATTTTCATTCACACAACCAGCTTCCTTAGCAAACAAACTTAAGCAAAATGCCCTGCAGCCTTCCTTGTTTTCTTCCAGGCAATGAATAGCAGTTGTGCTAAGTCTCCCACACAAACACGAAGCAGAGTACAGAATTAAGTCTAAACCTCGAGGGTGCTTTTTTCCACTTGCGCTACTGAACTCAACGACCCTTGATCAATTCCCAGCTTTATGCTCAAGCTTCCCCATCCACTGAACACCAAGATGATACTCTACTTATAGAACTTTGGGATTCACTGATGAAAATATTTTTCATAGCCTCAAACAAAGGGTGCACAGTTGTGCAACGAGGGTTGAAAATATTGCATTGTTTTCTTTTTAAAAATACCTTTAAAACTGCTGAAATAGATAGGCACTGACAACGTGCTGAGTATTTCACTAGCATCTGTCCATGTTTCTCTTGCCTTTGCAAAGCAGAGGTAGATGAAAGTCCAAAAGCAAGAGAGATTACAGACATTAATTCTATGGAGGATGGATGATCTACTAGGATGGAGGTGCATCCTAGTAGATCAACAAATTCTCAGTAAATTGAAAATAACTTAGCAGTAACTTTCTTGTAAATTGTCATTAATGAACTGTAACACATTTCATTCTCTTCACTTTTCAAATTTCCAAGAAAATAATAACTCACATCTTAAAAGTGTTAAGAGTTTCTGTTGGGTATGGCACCTAAGTGGTTAAAAAAAATTCCACCAGCACTTCTTTCAGTAGGTATTCCCAAGCATCTGCTAAATCGCAGCACTATCTCACAGAATCAAACAAGAGCAGAACCTGATGACCGATACAGAACTCCAATAACAGATTATAATGAAAGCAAGCAGTATGTATGCACAACTGTCATTATTAGAGGCATTCAGTACAAACAAAGAAATAGAATGCTAGTTAATCTGAAAACAGTGCCACCTTAAACAGAAGTCAAAGCAAAGTCACAATGACAACAGCAGAAGATTGTTTTATATCTTGCTCATCCCTCACAATTCTGTAAGAATAGTTTCTGAAAAGTTTATTATTGCTAGCATCCAAAGGATGTTCTTTGACGAAGTGTTAAGATTTAAATCAGGTTCTAATAGTATTTAGATATTTACTTATTTTGAAATTACAAGATGTTCTTTCCAAGGGAGTGGCAAACATTGTTTTTTTATAATTAAAAAATATAAACTAAGTAGATATAGAACCATATCTCTACACCATGTTGACAGTAGAACAAAAATACTATTTACAGAAAAAGGCAAAAGAACTCCCAGTTGAACATTTATGTACTGTTTTATATTGCTGTCTCTTCTGTAAGAAAATTTCAGAACAAAATGAATTTCACAGACACTATGGTAGTCCTGACTTGACTTGCAACACTATACATATCACCTTCAAAGGTTCTTTCCACATTTCATCCAAGATGTTTGCCATGTGCAGCTCTGAGTCACCTATTCTTACAGATGGAACAGAAATTGATGCCTTTAATACCTGAAATAACACTGCAGTCACTACCAAGTATTTGGACACCACAGAAAGGAAAAGATGGGACTTAGTATTATTAGTAAAATTTGAGTATACAAAAGTTATTTTACAAAGGAAATACAACAGAAACGCTACCAAGAACAAGAATAGCCTTGAGAAAAAACAGTTAAGAGTAACACAATACAATGTTCTGAGAAATAACTTGTTGATACTTGGTTATCACATTCACAAAACAGCGAAAATTGTTTCTGCTAAAGAGAGATGAAAGATCTTGGGAGAATTCATCCCCTCTCTAGTCATGAAAACTCCAGAAGATGTTCCAAATATCACTCCGTGGAAAAGTATGGGTTATGACAGAGAAATACACAAGTGCAGTAGATAAAAAAAAAAAGCAAGACTGATCTCATATTCAGATCTGACAGCTCCTATCATCCAAATCATGCTGAGTAGAAGCTCCTGACTACAGCAACATAAGCAACTAGTGGTACTCATTCTGCAACCTACCATCAGTAAACAAACTAGATAGTGACACAAACAAATCTAAGTTATCAAGTTGAAGGCTAACCAAGCACCTTTAAACATACCACCACTTTTAAAATCTGGGAAATGTAACGCAGATAGCTAATTCAAATAATGTTTAACTATGGGCAATCTTTGTTTTCAATTTAACATCATGTCCTAGTTTAAAGACTGAAGACCTAGTACAGCAGACACAGAGCTTTTGTCAGTTACTCTCTGTCACACAGTCAAAGAAGGGTGAGCTTCATTAGGCTGAAGATGATCTCAACACTGTGCAAAGGTTTACAAGTTAATTATTATAGTGTTTTATCACTTTCCAGCTACTATGAAGGCTCTTCTTAAGGAGGTCTTCAACACTGCTCTAGTCTCAACCCAGAAATCTGAACACTCCTGAATCAGGAACTTTAAGAACAATTTTTGACCATGAACAAGTAGCATCAGTACAGATGTCTCAACGACTTCAGAGGAGTAAACCACAGAAACAGACAGAATATCTGCTTTTTGCTCCAGCCTGACCAAAAACACTGATGTCACTTATTTGCCCTTTAATTTCCAGCCTTGTTGATCTTACCAATACAAAATTCCTAGCAAAATACCTCATTTCAAATACACAACATATACAACGCTTCAGTCTACTTCTATGAGCTTTATTCTTACAAAACAATCAGACAAAATATATCAATAGCCTAAACATACAGTTCCCTAATTCTACCTAATCGCAGCAAGCTTGTTTTCCTTGTTCTGCAGTTCCAATCTTGTGACAACAACAAAAAATCTGATACCTAGATCAGATCAATTTTTATAGCCTATATTACAGCATTATGCCTATTTTCCACAGGTATAAGTAGTAAAAGAGACCTGTATTCAGTAAAATTTAAGCACTAAGTTTGTACACTTAAGTGTCTGTGCATTTCTAAGTACAAACTGTAATGTTTTGAAAAATCTAAGTTTTGTAAATAGCCGAAAAAAATCAATCATTAAAGCACTTGGAAAACTAAAACTAATGCTTAACACAACCGTATTTTGTATTATGCGTATCATGGAAAACTGCGCATAATGCTAAAAAGCAACAGATCATTAGCATCACAAGTCAAATTCACAGTAACAGGACAAGCCAGTCCCCGACGCCACTGAAGGCAGATGAGAGGTACTGATTTCACACAAAGTGCTATGAAAAGCACAGTAAGCAATCCTCAGTCTTTCTGGAAATAACAAGTCCAAATTCGGCATGGAAATTCAAACCTAAAGGTGCATATATGTGGAGCTGAAATGCACACCCAAGAAGGGACGGAACACTGACGACTGCAACAAGTATGAACACACGCACGAGAAGCACTAAAAACACAGTGAAACTAGATGGAACTAAAAATAAGGAAATAGGACACTGAATGACAACAGCAGCTCTGATATCACTAAGTGCAGTGACATCAAATTAGAGTACATAAGAAGAAATTCAAATTACTGGAAGTTTTTATTTCCGTAAATAGAAGCGAGTTTTACAGTGGCTAAGCCTGCTTGTTCTTCTCTGATACGAAAAATCAAGTTGTGGCACATTTCCTACACCAGATTTGACTTTCAGTCACATTAACCATTAACATTTTTCTCCATCCTTCAGACATAAACAAAAATTACAATCAGACATGACGCTACAGGCTTGGGGCAGAGTGGCTGGAAGGTTGTGTAGAAGAAACGGACCTGGGGGTATTGGTCGATGCTCGGCTGAGCGTGAGCCTGCAGTGTGCCCAGGTGGCCAAGAAGGCCAAGGGCATCCTGGCTTGGATCAGAAATAGTGTTGCCAGTAGGAGGAGGGAAGTAATTGTCCCTCTGTACTCAGCCCTGGTGAGGCCCCACCTCGAGTACTGTGTCCAGTTTCAGGCCCCTCACTGCAAGAAAGACATTGAGGCCCTGGAGCGTGTTCAGAGGAGGGCGACGAAGCTGGTGAGGGGTCTGGAGCACAGGCCTGATGAGGAGCAGCTGAGGGAGCTGGGATTGTTCAGTCTGAAGAAGAGGAGGCTCAGGGGAGACCTCATCGCTCTCTATAACTACCTGAAGGGAGGTTGTGGGGAGCTGGGGGTCGGCCTCTTCTCTCTTGGAACTAGTGACAGGACGAGGGGGAATGGCCTCAAGTTGCGCCAGGGGAGATTTAGGCTGGACATTAGGAAACACTACTTTTCTGAAAGAGTGGTCAGGCGCTGGAATGGGCTGCCCAGGGAGGCGGTTGAGTCACCATCCCTGGAGGTGTTCAAGAAACATTTAGATGTTGTGCTGAGAAACATGGCTTAGTGGGGTTATTGGGGGTAGGTGGATGGTTGGACTGGATGATCTTGTAGGTCTTTTCCAACCTAGCTGATTCTATGATTCTATATCATGGTCCTTCTCACACATATTAACATTCACAACCTAAGAAGAGCTGAACGACAAAGATAAGTCTAAATTTTATGAATTATTGAATAAAAAGTAAGAATTACTTGAGACATCAGTCTATACTTACTATTTATGCGCTAAACGGCATGACAGACACTTCAAAGGAACAAACAGATGCTCTAGCTGCCACTAAGAGTTTTTGCCGTTGTCCTCCCTAACCCTTACATCAGATAGAAACACAGTCAACCATTTTAATAATGAAGAATAATAAATCTAAGAAGTGAGAACAGGCAAAAAAATGCTCTCAAAGACAAAAGACTGTTACATTTATACAAATGCATGTCTACATCTGCCTAACAGTTCTGTAACATTTTATACCTGTTGCAAGGAAAGAGTCATAAGGAATGGCTCGTCAAATCTGAGAAAGGGCATGCCATACAAAAAGGTAGACCAAGAAAAGAAGCAAAGTCACAGAAATGAAAATTGAATCAGAAAAAAATAGTACAGAATATCATCCTCAGAAGGACTGACAATGTACAAACAGAATGAAGATGCTTGCTAAGGGTATGCTGCCTCCAATAGGATGCTTTCCATCTCCAGCAGAGAATACAAGAAATAATTACTCCCAAACTGCAAAGAGGAAAAAAAGAATCCCATGCTAGAAAGACATCCACCACAATCCCTTTTCGAAGGAAATAATATCTAAAGCTCACGCTGGAAAGATTAGACAACAGACTGTCTATTCATCCTCGAAGAATAAGAACACGAAAACCTTCATTTACTATACCTACATGAACCAACAAGATTTGAAATGATGTACCCTAACAGTGCACACCTCCACGATTTAGCTACTTAGCTGCAAGCTAGGAAATGGCAGTTCCCTTCCCTTAAGATACACAGCCCTGGCTGTTGGAATAGCCTTAAAAGTAAATAATGGTATTTAATCTTTTATTCCCAGGGATTCTGGGCCAAGCAATGTATAAGTCATGACTAAGCATTTTTAGGCACTAAATTACTGATTATTCCTGAATCATGCTTATCAACTGCACTGTACTTTCCATGGAATAATTCAGACGGGAAAGGAGAAAAAGTTCATGAAATTGCAAAGCGTTCTTAACACAATTAAATCATTACTCAGTGAAAGCATTAGTATCCAGCTATCAAAATGATGCATTCCAGAACTCTTGTGGAACAATGCACCTGACCAGTATGAAACTTGAATTAAAATCTTCCACATTCAGAATGCATACTCCACCTACTGAGGTACCAAAATCATCCCGTTTTATGTGTGCAACACGATTCTTCTAGACACATCCCAGCACACATTCCGGATCAAGTCCCACAGGCAACACAAGCAGAGAAAAGCCTAGCTTACGACTCTCAGTACAGTCTAGGTGACAATTAGACATCAATTTTGTACTTTCAAGATCAAGATGCTGCTGGGAACACTCAAAACCAGAACACGTTAAAGGACTTGAATTCACATGGTCTTTAGAGAGTCTATGAAAACCTCAAGGGGCAATTAGGTACCTATTTGTACCATTCCACCACTTCACAACTCCAGCAGCCTCCTGTTCGTTCCCTCTACATCCCCATAGCAGTAGTTTTGTTGTTTTTTTTTTGCCAAAACATTTACATAAAATAATGAAGCTTTCAAGCCAAAGAAACTACCACTAGTTATCAGTAAACCATGAGACGGAATCAAAAAGTTTTGCGTTAGATATGTTTCGTGTTATTGTTGTAAAACATTTCTAAGGAGACTGCTTAAAGAAACTTTTTAAACAAAAAAAAAAAACAATTAAATCTTGCAATCAGGTCCACACTTAACATCACCAAACTTCTTGTTATGTTGGATCAATCAATTCATTTTATAATCAAATTCCAGATCTGCAAGACAAGCATGAAACTCAAAAGAAAGAAAACATTCAGATAAGTTACTTAATAGAAGCGTGACACTCAAACATTACGATACATGAAAGATTTCTAACTAAAAAGCAATTCAGGCTGGAGGAAAATTACTGATCTACATTGAGTATTTCTGCATAAGATTGCTTTTTTAAAAAAAAAAACTAAAAAAATTAATCTGTTGCTCCATTTATCTTAAGTGTAATGCTCCATCTAGACAGACAATACAGGTGAAGTGTAATAAACCTACATGTCCCCTTTAAGTTCCCTTAGATAATTCAACCAATCCCTCCCAACCAATCCTTAGAGATTAAGGAGGGGAGGAAAAAACGTAAAATTCCTCTATTTGAATTTCTAAAAGTTAAAAGGCAAGCATAATACACAACCTGGAGGCAATGCCTGCGTCGTAACTTAGATACACTACACTACATGTAAGGAATAAATTCCTGTGAGTATATGCCCATCTGTAATTATTACCTTAACTACAAACAGAAGTGTGCATATATTACGGAGGAAAGGGAAAACGAATATAATGATGTCAGAACCACACATGACTTAAAAAAAAACGTTTACAGAAGTTTTATATTCTCCCTGGTTTCTTTAACAATACTGGTTACTAATGAAGGTACAATATCATTTTTAGTATCATTTATTTTGCACTATTGTGTAAATATTGTCATATAATTTGATGAAAGCCTCATTACAGCTTATCTCTCTGAAGTAACATATTTATGCCTGTGTTTTTTTCCTCTGCAAATACTGTACCTTTAAAAACCTTAAAGCTGATTTTTCAAAGCGCTAAATAACTTAATTCCAGGAAGTGATACGCAGATCCAGGACTTTGACTTCAACATTGCAAACCAACAGCATACATCTGTGTACCAAACTTTCAGACTTCTTCCATACTTTCCTTTTTTCTTCATCTTAAAATTCTCCAGAATGAGGATTAACAAACGTATTTTAGAAATAAGTTTTTGAGTTGTCTCCATGGAAAAAACTCAAAGATGTTGGACCTGTATCATTTGGATACCAGTCTGCCCTACCACACTAACATCAGAGTGTGAAATTCTACCTGTTCTTTCCTTTCGAACATAAATATTTGATGCTGCAAAATAACAACATCCAAATTTTAAAGTACTCCATTTAAATGACAGTAAACTTGCAGAAAACGATTGAGGAGTGCTCCTGCTATGTTTGTAACAGGTGTATGTGCCAATGATAGTAGGCCCAAACTCACTGTGCTCAAACTTGGGTTTTCGGTGACCAGGGTAGCACCACAATGTGCACCCTAATAATACACTGATTAATTCATCCTAACATAAGCAAAGCCACACCAACACTACACAGTATTAACAGAAATATTAAGTACTCAGGATGTGCATTGAAGAATCAGTGATGGCTTTATTCAGCACACAGGCTTGGAAACAAACATGGAACGCTGATCAGTAGTTTCAGTAAAAGGTACAGTTGATAATTAAATGTATTTAGCAGCTCGGCCAACATTTTTGGTCAAGCAACATTCTCTTTAATGTCAATATACAACGCTTCCAGCCGTGGCATTGAGAAAAAGGAATTGACAACAGCTCTCATCGAGAACGTGTATGGAACAAGCACCCCTCTCCTCCCCCGCCTTAAACGCCGTGCACCGGCAGTGGAGCTCTCCCGGGAACCTGGACAGTGAGAAAGACTTTCCTTAAGTAGCGACAAAAGCTGAGGATTTAACAATTAACGCCCCATCCCCGGCCCTGATCCTCGCTCCAGTGCCGAGAGACGAAGGCCGGGCTCTCCTCCTCCGCCCCAGCAGGGCCAGAGCCTCCCCTTCCCACAATGGGCGAAGGCCCGAGGCCTCCGAGGCCGCCGGGGCCTTCCATTCCTCCCCGGCCCGCAAAGCCCTCGGCCCCAGGGCCGCATCTACCGGCGGCGCGGCTCCCGCCCCCCGGGCACAGCGATGGCCCCGCCGCGGCCTCCACCCCTCCCTCCTGCCCCGGGGCCCCGCTCTCTCTCCGCGCGGGGAGGAGCCGCCGCCGCCGCC
>NC_034416.1:18814984-18817329 GCF_002078875.1 Numida meleagris
GGGCCGCTCCGCGCCGCCGCCGCTCGCTCTCGGCCTCCGGGAAATGAAAGCGAAACGGTCACCGCCGGGCGGCGCGCGAGGGGTGGGGGCGGCGAGAGGGCGCCCGCTTCTTCTGTAACCACTGAATCGCGTCACGTGACGCGCCGCGGCAGGGCGGGCAGCCGGCCCCAACAACCACACGCCGCTCGCCGACCGCTTAACGACCGGGTCGCGCGCCACCCCGCCCCCCCTCCCGCGAGCGCGCACTCGCGCGCACTCGCGCGCATCCGCAACGGCGGCGTCAAACGGCAACCGATCCCGACCGACGCGAGCCTGCCGGCGTGCCACTGAGTGACTGCCCCACTCGCCAATCGCGTTGCGTTCTGCTCCTGGCATTTTGACGAATCAGAGGGGGCAGAGTGCGATGGGCGTTTCTTTGTAGCGGCCCCGCGAGTGGGGGCCGGGCTGAGGGGCCGAGGGAGCGCGGGGTGGGGCGGGAAAGGAAGGGAAGGTGCGGCCGTGCGCTGGTGTTTTGATGTGTTGGTCGTGCTGCGAGTTCTGGTGCTGTGCCCGTGGTTACGGCCAAGAGGGGAGAATAACGTGCTTGCTGTGGTGATGTGGTAATGAGTTTGTCCTGACTGATGGTCTGATGGCTGTGGCCTGAGCACCTCATGAGAGGCATAACAGGAGATCAGCAATGTGGTAGGCCTGGGGAGCCGGTGTGTTGTTCCTCTGTGTCTTCATGAGATAGTGGGGCATCGTTTAACCAGCTCTGTGCATGGAAAAACAATAAAGTTTGTCATGCTATGTCTGCTGTTATTTTAGCTGTATCTGAAAACTTAGTGTACGGTCACTGTTAGTGTGTGCATTCCAACGCTTGTTAAGTGTTTTAAGTGTTCTTACAAGAAACTGGAGCAGCATACATGCAGTTCACTACAGCACCTGTTGGTGGGCACTGTGAAGAATCGTGGCTGTGGCAAAGCATTTGCAGCTGGGAGTGTAATGGAACAAAAGCTGCTCATACAGCCTGTAATCAGAGCTGCACAAGCACCAGCAAGATATTCCAATGTGCTTTTCTACTAACTGCAGGGAATAGGAGAAGACAAAATGGTTCTACTGCTACCTTCAAAAATCACAATTGCAATATATGACCATGGCTGTGATTTCTCTGAGTGTGTGGTGCTCTCATTATGTAAGCCACAGAACGACATCCTGCACCTCATCATGAATTTCCAAAACTCTTGCCGTCTGTGTATGATTTAATCTCTTTTTTTTTTTAATTATTGCTAAAAACCATATAAATTATCTTTTTTGCATTTGCATGTGAGATTTAGGATTGTCTCTAGTAATCCCCATATGCCATGTTCACCTGTTTGTGATGTTTTTTAGGTTCATACACAGTATTAGAGTAACTTTAATTGTATGGTTGCAATGTATCTTGAAGGAAAGGAGTTGGATTCTCAGATCTGTATACTACAGGGAAGAAGACTGGTGTGGATGAACAAGGAGTTTTCCCTGAGGCTCCAAGAGAAGAAGAGAATTTACCTCTGGTGGAAGAAGGGACAGGCAACTCAGCAAGAAGTTGTTTGGTTGTCCAGGGAGAAAACTAGAAAGGCAAAAGCCCAGCTTGAACTCAACTTGGCCATTGGGGTAAAAGAGAACAAAAACGTTTTTTTCAAATATATTAACAGTATGAGGAGGGCTAAGGAGAATCTCCATCTGTTACTGGATGTGTCAGAGAATGTAACCACTGAGGATAACGTGAGGCTGAGGTGAGGCAAGGCAAAGGCTGAGGTTCCCAGTGCCTTCTTTACATCTGTCTTTAAAAGTCAGACCAGTTATCCTAGGGGTACTCTACCCTCTGACCTGGAAATCTCGGATGGGAAGCAGAATAAACCACCTGTGATTCAGATGGAAACTGTTAGAGACCCACTACACCACCTGGAGTGCCACAAGTACATGGCGCCAGATCGGATCCACCCAAAGGTGCAGAGGCCGCTGGTGAAGGTGATTGCCAAGCTGCCTTCCACCATCTGTCAGTGTTCCTGGTCACCCAGGGAGGTCCAATAGGATTGGAGGCTTGCCAATGTGACTCCCATCTACAAGGAGTATAAGTAGGATCTGGGGAACTACAGGCCTGTCAGCCTGACCTCGGTGCCAAGTAATATTTTGGAGCAGATCATCTTGAGGGAGATCCCATGGCATGTGTGGGACAACCAGGGGATCAGGCCTAGCCTGCATGGGTTCACGAAAGACAGGTCCTGCTTGACCAACCTGATCTTCTATGGTTGAGTGACCTACCTGGTGCATGAGGGAAAGGCTGTTGACATAGTCTACCTTCAGCAAAGCCTTTGACACTGTCTCCC